>NW_016108076.1:462865-487602 GCF_001604975.1 Cebus imitator | reverse complement strand
TATAGGAGCTCAAATGGTGAGCTGTGAGCTCTGTTGTTGTTCATTCAGAGCTGCTGGGCAGATACGTTTAGGTCTGCTGCAGCAGAACTCATAAACCGCTTTTTGTTCCCAGGTGCTCTGTCCCAGGGATTTAGGGCTTTATTTATGAGTTTCCATTAAGCTGCTGCCTTCTTTTTTTTTTCCTTCAGAGCTGCCCTACCCAGCAAGGAGGCAGCCTAGTCACTGTCTGCCTGTAGAGGCTTTGCTGAGCTGCTGTTGGCTCTGCCCAGCTGCCGAGTGAACTTCCCTGCAGTCCTGTTTATATGGGTGTAGTTAGAACTGCCTCGGCAAGGGTGGCCCGCCTCTTTTAAGGCGGAGTCTCTCTGTAGTGGCGGGTTGCCTTGGCAACGGCGGGCTGCCTCAGCAATGGTGGGTTGCCTTGGCAATGGCAGGCTGCCTCAGCATTGACTGACTACCTCCGTAGTGGTGGGCTGCCTCGGTAATGGCGGACACCCCTCCCCCACAGAGCTGAACCGTCCCGGGTTCAGCTACGCTTGCTGTGAAACTCTCAATCCAGAGAGTTTCTGATTGCTGTTCTTTTGTGGGGGTGGGACCAGCTGAGCCTGATCGTCTGGCTCCCTGCCTCAGAGCGTTTTTTTTTTTTTTTTAAGTTGGTGTTAAAGTCGCCTGTTGAGTCACTGGGGTCTGTTTGTTTTCCTGTGTCGCGACTCACTGCGCTGGCTTAAACAGCCACACTGAGATTTGTGGCACTTTTATTTTTGCCCTGGAATTTACTGTCCTGGTTTTCTGCTCAGTCCCCTTTCTAAACAGAGGAATGGGCAACTTCCTGTGGCTCCAACTGCCAGCCAAAAGGGCACCCGGACCGGTGTATTTTGTATGGAGAACCGCTGCTCCAGGGCGCCGACAAAGCAGCCACGTGGGGCAAAGCAGCGGCGCCAGCCGGCACAGCTGCGCTGGAGACCTGTGGAGCTCCTCCGCCTGGGAATTGCCTAGTCTGTGAGCAATAAAAATGCGGCGTCCACTCACCCTCTGCACTTTCACTGGAAGCTGCAATCCTGAGCTGTTCCTAAACGGCCATCTTGGATCCATCCGCCAGCCTTTCAAGTAGTTGGGATTACAGGCAGCTGCCACCATGCCCAGCTAATTTTTGTATTTTTAGTAGAGGTGGTATTTCACCACGTTGGCCAGGCTGGTCTCAAACTCCTGACCTCAAGTGATTCACCTGTCTCGGTCTCCCAAAGTTTGATATTTACTTTTGTTGGTTATATATCTAGTGAGATTGCTAGGCTATGTGGTATATTCACGTTCAACTTTAGTAGATCCTATCAAACTATTGTTCTTGGTGATCGTGCTAGTTGCCCTCAGTGGCAGCACACCATGGGGACTGCCATGCCTTCTCCTCCAGTGCGAGGCTTGCTTTTCTTCTTTTCCACTGTTTATTATGTCTTACATTGCAACCAGCCTAATATGCATATGAATGCTCTGTCTATGCCACCTCTCTTTGGCCACCCCTTGGACCAAGATTTACACATAGCAACCATGTGGTCTGCCTTTAAAAAATAGGTCTAGGGAAGAGGCCCAATTAGTCAGGAAATTGTGGAGTTCTGTATTTGGACTTAGTCCAAGGAAGGAGGAGTATGGGTTCTGAGTTGCCATGTTCGTTTGGCTCCATGGGCTTCTTACTCTATGAGGTGAGGTAGACCAGGTCCAGAATGAAGCCTCTTGCCAGGTCTCAGGATGGTATTGTACTCATTTGCAGCATAGGGGAATCTCAATTGTTCCCCTTTTCCACCAAGACTTAGTCATATTCATTTAGCTATTCTGCTCAGTATGCAGTGGTAGTTCATTGTGTTTTGAACTGATGATCGATGAGGTGGGTATTTTTCTTTACTTTTTGTGCTACGGTATTTGAATATATTCTCTTATGAAGTTTCTGTTCAACTTCTTTCCACAATTTTCCATCATGTTGCTGGTCACTATTATTATCTCCACTTTACAATGGGATATCTGAAGCACAGAGAAGATAAATAATGTGTCCAAAGTGCTGTAACTAGAAAGTAGAAACAGAACTAGGATTTGAATCCAGAATGTCTGACTTTACATTCTGTTCTCTTGGAAACCCAGATGGTCAGACAAGAAACCCAAACTGGATTTTTACATTGAATATGATTCACTGATACAGAGCTTGGGCTTCTCCTAGAGAGAAAAAAGAGTTGTATTCAAGATGGAGACTACCACTGAGGGGAGGTAGATTTGGGGAGGGGCTGTGTTGCAGAGACGCTATCAACTGAAAGTATAATAGTAACCACTCGATTTATGATCACAATAACAGGTTTCTATTGAGTATTTAATATGTGTTGAGCAGGATACTCAATTTCTATACATTATTTCTAATCTTCACATCAACCCAGTGAAGAAAGTATTATCTCCAGTTTATAGGTTAGAAAATTAACCTTTGAGGAAACTAAGGATCCATATTAGCAAGAGGTAGAGCCAGGTTTTAAAATCTTGTTTCTCTCTGGCTCCAGAGCCAGTTTTTTTTTCTGTTCCACTACACCTTCTTCATAGGAAACTAAGGTGAGCTGGGCTGATAATTCAAGGTGGGATTCCATGAACCCTAAATGAATATGGAAGGGGAGCTGCTCTCATATTCCCACTGGGGATATGAGACATGGAGTATTCCAAAGTCAAGCCAGGGAAAGAAACCTTCAAGCTGAGTGAAATGCCGATTGGAAGGAGCCAAGCATAGAGATGAAAGCAAGGGGTAAGTTCATGGGACAGATACCAAGGTCACCAGAAAAAGCTTGGGAGAGTAGATGGTTGTGGATCCAGAAATCCGTCAAGCATTTCTCTGATGCTTGATGTAGAGGAGAGGCTTCTTTTGGAGCAGGGGCAGGAGGTTGCAGATTATTCTGTATCTCTGCAGAGAAGGGTACCTTTTGGGGTGTGGAGACAGTTTGGACTCTTCCTTGTAAGTCTTTGGTCTTGCAGCATCCTGCTTACCAACAGGCCCATGCCCAGTACTGTTCCCTCTTTTCTATATCCAGTAAGCTGCGGATCTGGGGCCTGGTCCCTTATATGAGATCCCTATTGTTGCTGTAGCCAATCATCACAAACATGATGACTGAAAACAGCACACTTTGTTCTCTTACAGTTCTGGAGGTGGGGCGTATAAGACCAACATAAGTTTTAAGAGGGTGAAACAAAGGTGTTGACAGGACCATGAGCCCCCATCCACCCCACCACCAGCAGAGGCTCTAGGAAGAATCCCTTTCCTTACATTTTTTTCCACCTTCTAGAATAGCATTTCTTGGCTCATGGCCCCTTACTTCATTGTCAAGGCCAGAATCTTCAAATCTTTCTTCTTCACATCACCATCTCCATAGTCAAATCTACCTCTTCTTCCCTTTTACAAGTACACTTGTGACTACATTTATGGTCCATTTGGATAATCCAGGACACTCTTCTTGTCTCAAGAGCCTCAATTTAATCACATCTTCAAATGTGCATTTTCTATATAAGGTAATATTCACAGGTTCCAGGATTAGATCTTGGACATCTTTGAGGGTTATGATTAGCCTATCCTCTGCCATTTTGATTCAATATTCAATGTGTTTGTCACATCTTTCTCTCTGAGAAGGCTTTTTCTTGGAAATATATTGGCTCTTTGCCTGATTCACTTATATTGAATGTCAAACCATTTGGAAGATTTCTGTTGAGAAATGTTTGTCTTTGTGGTTCCCATGAACCGCTTACTTCCTTAGGCTCTGTTAAAGTGTTCTAGACAAGCACAAAGAATGATTCACATTTCTGTTTTATCTCAGCTATAAATCCTTTTAATGATTCATGGGGTTTCTTACTGTGAAATCACCTTTCTCAGAAGCTTCCTTTTCTAGGAAACTTATATGCTTTCAAATTTTTTTATTTAAAAAAATGCCTTCCTGTGCCACTTCTGTTATGTACATCTAGTGAATCCCTGTCAGCAGTGACAGGAAGCTGGCTTCCGTGCAAGGGCTGGCTGGCCCCAGGACACCTGCTGTGCTCGTGGTGAACATGAGCTGTCAGACATGTGCTGCCCCTTCCTCCAGGTGGCCAAGTGGGAGGCCCAGCTGTTCCTCAGACCCAGGATCTTCATGGCTTTATCTAGAGGCATGGGGTTCCTCTCATCTTGCTTTTCATCTTCCACATGCTTCACATTGTGCAAGGCTTCAACTCTGGGTGCCCTAGAGAACCTTTTTATTCTGTAGCCTTTTGTTAATTTATTCAACATGTGTCTATCAAGTGCCTACTATGTATCTGGCATTTTGCTGCATGTTGGGGATTTAAGGAGAAGTGAAGCACAGATCTCGCCCTCAGGATGCACGTTGCTTAGTCAAGATATGATAATCCTGCATATTAGTCATTGTTTAGTGCCAAGTGACAGAAATCAAGTTCCGTCTGGCTTAAACTTAAACCACACTGACTTAAACATTAACTGTATAATGAAAAAGACCAATGATAATATTATTAATCAGTCAGAGACCAATCAGAGAAGGGTTCAGTCAATCAAAGGTGCCTGGGTACACACACACACAGATTTATTACAAGAATTTGATCTATGCAATTGTGAAAGTTGGTTAGTTCACAAGTTCCCATAAAGCTGTTGTCTTCATTTCTGATGCTGGAACATGAAGACTTCAGAGCTAGCTGTCTGGTAGGAAAGTGGGATATATATAAGCGGGAGAAAGTGAAGACGTGAACATGACCTGTGAGGTTGGACTGGAACCTGGTCTGTCTCTTACCATCTCCAGACCACATGAACTCCTTCCTGCAGGACAGATGGCAGCCTTTGTCATGAAGCTAAACATGCACTTGGCCCAGGAGCCGGTGAAAGTGTAAGAGAATCTGAGGGAAAGTGGAGTAGGTATAAATCTGGCTGTTGCCTCAAAACAACAAAGCAAAGTCGGTAGATAACTGACAGAGCACATGCACTGTAGCAGAACCTGGTCCCCTGCTCAGCCTGTTCAGACGTAAAAACAATATGGCTGCCTTTACCTCCACTTTCTGAATCCCATGCGTGACGTCTTTTGTGTTCCACTCTCATCATTTATAGCAAAGGGGATTCTGAGAGCTACAGTGTAGCTTAGCCAAGTCAACACCTGACAAAGCTGCCCCATATTGGCATATGAAATGACTGGCTGGAGGTGCTCAATTTCTTCAGAAATCTCTCAACTCCGTGTTTCTCTCTTTTGACTTCTTTCTGATTTTCTTCTCTCAGTCAGCTTCATAGCCCAGTGGAAAGAGAGCTTTTCTTTCTCAAGTCCTGGGCTGACACTCATTGTCTCTGATTCATTCAGGGGACATAGCACTCTCATTGGGCAGCACTTGGTCATTTATCTTTTTCTGAAGTCAGGGTATGAAGTCAGCCCTGTTTTAGTTATGGGCACTGAGAATATGTAAGAGGTAGTTTCCCAAGGGAAAATCAAGGTATTGGTGAAAAAAAAAGTAGAGTTAACGTTAATAGTTCACTAATAAACATAGAAAACTCAGGAAAAGATGTTGCTGTAAGACATGATTGTGCCAAATATGAAAGCAGCTGGATGCAGGCAGTAGTTATGAGGCTGGCATCTGGAGGCCTGTGGTGTCTGCCTGGATGGCTTGTCTGTTATTCAGCTATATGGCCTTGGGCAAGTTGCTCACCCTCTCTGGAGCTAAATTGCCTCATTTGACAAAGGAAAATGTTAGCCTAGAACCATTCATTCATCAGAAACCAATTAAGAACAAGAAGCCCTTAAAGAACTTATCATTTAACGAGGGAGACAGACAAGTCAAGTCAGCATAATGGATGCTGTACAGGGAGAGAAGAGTGCCTCTTGGAGCAAAGCAGCTTTCTTAGAAAGGACAGTTGAAGACAGCCTTTTAAAGAACAAATAGGAGTTTATTGGCAGATAAGTTGGGGCAGCTTATTTGATGGGTAAGGACAGTACCTGTGCAGGTGCAGAGCTGTGAAGGAGCATGTCATACCTGAAGCAAACTTCCAGGAGTTCAAAATGGCCAAGTTCTGGGAACTTATGCACAACCAGAAAAATATAAGTTTTTTGGGGGTGGGGATCTAAGCAAGGAAGGTTTTATTGAAAGTAATGGCAAAAACCACAGTTACTTTTACACCAACCAAATATTTTATGCCATTCTAAGGTGTATGGTCTTCATCTTAATAAGGTGTGAGATACAAGAGAACAATTTTGAGCACAGGAGTCTCATGAGTGATATTTAAAAAACTAGGTGTCAACGGGAGAAGAAAGAAATGAGAGCAGAGCAGGAGATTAGCTAAGAAATCATTTCTAGTATCCAGGGACAGAGGTTGCATGCATAGACTTAGGTGGTGGTGTTCTGTCTGAAGTTAAGGGATATTTAAAGAGTGACTGTCAGGATGTAGCAATTTGCTGATTGTGAGGAGGGAGAGGAAAAAGTAACCAACTCCCAGGCTCACAACCAGGGTGAAGAGGTAGGATGTGGGACTGTTGCAGATTCTGTTTGTCTATGAGGAGGAACAGAAAGCTGTCTTGAAATTGACATGATGTCCTGACATGATGTGCTTACATATTCATATATGCCAGGAGCTGTGTTTAAATGCAACTTTCTTATTATTGTTATAAATTGAACAAATCATTTCAATAATTATGTCAAGCTGATATACTATTTATATTTTTCAGAATGAAAAACCTAGAGGAAGAGTAGGTTGGAGAAGGCTAGAAGGGGATGTTGAGTTCAGTTTGGGGAATGTTGAATTAAAATCACTTTCAGGATACCCAGGTGAAGAAGCCCACAAGAGCTGACACTTCTATCTAATTCTGAGAGCCCTTGATTTTATGGCGAGTTCATTTCAGTCATGCAACTTTACTTATGACATTTTCTCATTACTCAATAGGATATAAGAATATATATTTAATATATATCATGAGGATACAAGGACTTGAGAAGTGGTTGGTGGATATGATCAGTGTGTCTATTTTAATAACCCATTTTCAATGTTTAATGGGAAGAAAAAGCATTAGCTGGATTTCATGATCCATATACTCAAAGAAGTAAAATATTCCATATACTCCTAATCTCTCTTTAATTTATATCGCAAAGGAAAACCATAGAGTAATAAATAATAAATGTTTAAATAGTTCTTTATAAAATGTTTTATCTGCTTGTTATCCTAATGTCAATGTCTATGAAGAATTATTTTTGGTAAAGAAATATGTATTCAAAATTGATCTAGATAAGATAGTATTAGCAGTCTTCATTATGAGAACATGAAAATACCCTAAATAATCAGAACTTTACATCATAGCAAAGTTAGTCATTTTATTTTTTTTTAAAGTTTGTGTAAAAAAATTAATCATTTTCTTTTTTTGAAAAAAGTCTTTTACTTATAGAATGTTGTATTTATCTCAAGAGGGTAGGTTTGTGCTGAGCCACAGAAGTTCCTTCTAGAGTTATGTCAAGCAGTAATGTAATTTTAAATGATTGTGAAAATGAATTTTCCTAGCATTTTAGGAGCTCCCTGTTCAAGTTGGGGGCTCTCTGTTCCCATTAATTTTCATTTGATAGAGACCATACAAATGGAACAGACTTGAACATGATTGCAATTTCTCTTGTAAAGGTTCACTGAGGTTAAGCCTCACTTTTTCTTGTGTCTGTAATTATCAGAAGCCCAGAAGACTAAATCCTTCACATTCATGTAAGTTTTCCTTTTGGACTCAAGAAGGCGAAGGGATCACTACAGATTCATCCATGATAATGAAGGGAACATCTTATTTTCCCCTTACCTCTTTCTTAGGTTGGATTTATTCATTTGATTGGAGGCAATATTTAGTAACTTTTGACAGATTAAAAATGTGGATTCTGTTTGTCTATGAGGAAGAACAGAAAGCTGTCTTGAGATTGACATGATACCCTGACACAATGTGCTTACATATTCATATAAGCCAGGAGCTTTGTTTAAATGCAACTTTCTTATTATTGTTGAAAATTGAACAAATCCTTTCAGTAATTATGTCAAGATGGTATACTGTTTATATTTTACAAATGAGAAAACTGAGATTCAAGGACATTAACTAGCTTGTTATAAGTCATTACTAAGTCATGTTTGTTTTTATTTAAACAATATGTTCTCTCTTTTAAATATCCTACACGTGTTAAACCTATGCATACACACCATATTTTACAGGTGGCGGTACAAATCAGAAAGAGCTCTAGATTACAAGTTAAATGTGAGGAGTTCTTGTCCCAGTTTCACTACTGGGCACTTAATTCCTCTGCAATTTTGCGTCCATAAAATAAAGACAATCTGTTTGTTCTGCCTAAACTGTCCGTATAAAGTCATGTAAAATAATGCTAGAGACAGAGTTGGTGCTATGGAAAAAAGATAGAAAGAGTCAAAAGACAAGAATTGACATTCTATCCCGACTACTTGCCAATTCTGCAACTTTGAGCAAGGCACTTTACAGTCTAAAGCTCAGTTTCCTCATCTATTTAAATGGGAATACTCACCCATAGCCTGACTATCGTACATGATAAACACTATGTAAATGAAATATGTAATTGTTAGTAATATTTTAAAAGGTTTTTATACACAGAGTTTGCAAGGTATTAGTCCTCTGGGCAGAGTTTGTATTGGAGAGCAGACTATAATTTTTTTTAAAAATTCAATATATGCATTAATTTTCTATTGTGGATACAACCAATTATCACAAATTGGATTAAACAATAGAAATTTATTATCTCACAGTGTCAGTAGCTTAAGAGTCTAACACAGGTCTCACTGGGCTGAAATCAACGCAGCAGTGACCATGAGTGAGACTGTGATCCTCAATGATATCTAGGGAGAAAGCTGCTTCTTTGTCTTTTCCAACTTCTAGAAAGCACCCATATTTCTGAACTCATGTCCCTTTCCTTCATCTTCAAAGCTAGCACTGCTGCATCTCTCTGACCTTTCTTTGGTTATTCAATCTCTCTCTGAACACAGCTGGGAAAGACTCTTCCACTTAAATGATTTTTATGATTAGATTGGGCCTGTGTGCATAATCTGTGATGCTTTCCCCATCTCAAAGTCTATAAACTTAATCACATCTGCTAGTCCCCTTTGCCATCTGAGATAGCATATTCACAGGTTCTGGGAATTAGACGTGGATATTTGGGGTGGGTGGGGGCATTATTGTGCCTACCACAATGTCTAACATAATGAAAGTGCTAGTTACAGAGTTACTAAAAAGGGTGATTGTTTTTCTTTTTTGCTAAATTACCCCACATTTGATTCTTGATTGAAATTTGATCCAACATTGAGTCCTCATCACATTTAACCTGCCACAGAAATTGTAAGAGACTATCAGCTTATTAACCCATCATCTCACTAATTTAGTCATTTACTGTCTTTCAAAAGATATTTCTCTGATGCAGGAAAGAGATTCTCGGAAGTGCTGGCAGAAGCATCAACTAATGGAAAAAGGAGACAATACAGGAAAATTTGAACTGGAAACTTCTGAATTATACTAGAATAATTTTATTTTTTCAAGGTCTCTAGGTAAGACCTAGAAGGAATGTTAGAGATCAGCGGATTTTAAGAAACTGTATTTCTGATTGCTCTTGAAGTATATCTGCCACACTTCTTGTCAACCAGATTCCATAGTTTTTTTTTTTAAGTCTTGTTTTCAAATAGATGTACATCATATTTATTTATTTAAAATTTTATTTTATGGTAAATTCTGGGATACATGTGCAGGACATGCAGTTTTGTTACATAGGTAAACGGGTGCCATGGTAGTTTGCTGCACCTATCAACTCATCACCTAGGTATTAAGCCCCACGTGCATTAACTATTTATCCTGATGCCCTCTCTCCTCCTACCCACTGACAGGCCCCAGTGTATGTTGTTCCCCTCCATGTGACCATGTGTTCTCATTGTTCAGATTACACTTACAAGTTAGAACATGCAGTGTTTGGTTTTCTGTTCCTGTGTTAATTTGCTGAGGATAATGGTCTTCAGCTCCATCCATGTCCCTGCAAAGGACATGATCTTGTTCTTTTTTATGGCTGCACAATATTCCGTGGTGTACATGTACCACGTTTTCTTTATCTACTCTATCATTGATGGGCATTTGGGTTGATTCCATGTCTTTGCTATTTTGAATAGCACTTCAATGAACATACACATATTCATGTATCTTTATAATAAAATGATTTATATTTCTTTGGGTATATACCCAGTGATGGGATTGGTGGGTCAAATGGTATTTCTTTTTCTAGATCTTTGATGAATGACCGCACTGTCTTCCACAATGGTTGAACTAATTTATATTCCCATCAACAGTGTAAAAGCATTCCTTTTTCTTCACCGCCTCACCAGCATCTGTTGTTTCTTGACTTTTTAATAATCGCCATTCTGACTGGCATGAGATGTTATCTCATTGTGGTTTTGATTTGCATTTCTCTAATGATCAGTGATGCTGAGCTTTTTTCTTACATTTGTTGGCTTTATTTCTAATTAAGACATTAGGCTTGTCAGACTTCTTGTATTCTAATTGCTAGAGCATTGTAAGAATTGAAATGAAAGTTAAAATGAACTTACCCAAATTTAATTCAGTGGTTGGTTGTGTCTTTTCCCAGTACCAATTACAGTGAGATTGCTGCCTCTCTTTATCTAGACAGTAGGTTCCTGTTGATACAAACTAATGCTATATCTGATTCTCTCTACTCAGCCTGGGGGATTAGGGAAACAATAGTTGGGGTTTAGCCTAGATGGTGGAGTTTTGGGAGACCCATGACTCTGTCAACCGATGGGACCCTTAGGAATGGAAGAATCATCTAACATCAAAGGTTGTGTATGTGTACATGTCTGCACGTTTGCATGTGCATGTTTTTATGTGTCTTGGAAGTAGGGTGGGGTTTATAGGCCGGAGAGGAGTGTTCAGACTACCTTCATAAAGGGAAAAGATTGTGAGGCAATTTCATAAGCTGGAACACAAGCCAAGGAACTGAAGGCCATCCAGAGTGATACAACTGCAGGTTGACAGATCATGTGAGACAGGAGAAGGCAGAGAGGATTCTTTTACATTAATATGTTATATGCCACAGAAATGATGGCTAATCTTCATGTAAGACCAATCCTGTGGTTTGGGCAGGTGGCAGGCAATTCTAGGAAATGGTGATAAAAACTGAAGTCATGTGAGTGATAGTATCTTCCTTCCGTGAAGTTAGTTCCTTAGGACCATGACCCCCCACCAGGGCTTCAGAACAGAATCCAAACCCTTGAAGAAGGTTCTGCAAAGGCTAGTTAGTGAGCCAGCTTCCAATACAGGAGGTGATAGGATGCAAGCCATGTTCTTCTACTAGTAGGCAAATAGCAATGTCAATCCAAAAGTCAAAGCTGAAGCCTCGTAACAGTGCAGAAGCCAAAAGGCTGGGAGGTGGAGAGAAGGCCACAGCTAAGTGCAAACATGCGGCTGGAATCCTGGATACCTGGATGGATCCCACACCAATGCCAAAACCCTTTCCAGAAAATCCCAATGTACTTGTTTCCTGGGTGAGGGATGGCTTAGCAGAGGAGCTGGACTGAAAGGATGGCAGTACTTGCAGCCCCGTGGGTGAGGAAGGCAGAACCTCTGAGCAGAGCCCACAGATCTATGTCCAGAGCTCTCTTTTTATTTCATGGAACCAGAATCGTCTCACCCTCTTCAGCTTCTTGTAATAGAGTATCTCCTGCCAGCACTTCATTGAAACTAATTTTTGAGGATCACAAGAGATTCCCAATAGGTAAATCCAGATCTTTCTCAACTTCCATTTTCTTTTTTGCGTCAATCAACTTGACTGTCCAAGCCCTGCTTACTTGACATTTTTCTTCTAATTACTTTTTTTTTTTTTTTTGAGATGGAGTCACACTCTTTTGCCCAGGCTAGAGTACAGTGGCAAGTGGTACAATCTCGGGTCACTGCAACCTCCTCCCCCTGAGCTCAAGCTATACTCCCTCCTCTGCCTCCCAAGTAGCTGGGATCACAGATGCATGCTACCACTCCCGGCTAAGTTGTTGTTATTGTTGTTATATTTCTGGTAGAGACGAGGTTTCATCATGTTGATCTGGCTGGTCTCAAACTTCTGACCTCAGTTGATCCACCCAACCTAGCCTCCCAAAGGGCTGGAATTATAGGAGTGACCCACTGTCCACAGCTCCAATTCTTTCTTGTTCTCTACATCTTTGGTTAATCACTCTCTCACCTATGAGAGCACCTCATTTTCATTTTCCTGCAAGAACATTTGGGGGTTCTTAAGACTTTGTCGCTGATGACTTGCTCTTTTCCACTTTTACTCTCTTTTCCAAGATTTCAGTCATTCTCATGGCTTCAATTATTTGTTCTGCGTGGATGATTCCAAAGTGTATACAATCAGGCTTGACTTTTCTCTGTCCTTTTCAGCCCCGTGTAGAAACTGTGTTTGGGAGCAAAATAATGATATATACAACATATAATGAAATTAGTATGTTTCAATTTAAATTAAGAAGATCCAATCTCTGAGAGAAGCCGTGCTGTAACCCCAAAAAGGCAAAGTGAAATTTACAAAGAAATTAATTAAACACAAATGGGTTTCTTTAAGATAGAGTGGATGGTTATTTTTTCATTTTTTTAATAAATTTAACCACAGAAACAATATATATATCTCCTTCACACAAGAAATTTCCCCACTAATTCAGTTTAGTATCACCTTTATCAGGATGAAAGATATTCCCATTAGGCTTCCCCTGCTTTAGTCTTGTCTATTAAGGGGAGAGGGCCCTTCTAAGCATCCAGGATTGTTATGTGGCAAGAGGTCCACAAGAAATGAGTGTGAGCCCTGCTGCAAGACAGTCATTCTCTTCATCCTTTATATAATGCAGCAGCAGGTTCTTGTTTCTCACCCATCTAAGCCATGCTCTCTGAATAGTTCTCTTAAAATTGCTCCTCCACTTTATCTCTCTTTTCCCCATTGGATCATTCTAGAGGTAAAAGCCCTAGAAAAATGCCTCTTAGAAGGGAAACTGCAGCTGGCACTGAGGTTGGCAGTTCACATTAATAAGCTGTTGGCAGTTTCAGTGTTGACTAGGGGGTAATAGTGCAAGAGAAAAATATATAGAACGAGGTTAATACTTTTAGCTGTAAACCTTCTAGATATGTTTTACACATGCTTGGGAGAAAAACAATTACTATTAGAGTTATCACCAGGGATGAACAGCGAAGGCACCAAATAAGGCAATTTAGACCATCAGACCACCCCATCAAGTAACAAATTACAAGGTCTTGGAAATGTGGGGAAGTGTACGTATATGCCTAATTTGGACAGGAACGTAGGTAAACTGATAAGATTGCCAAGGGAATGAGACTAGGTAGGAATTTGAGAGGATACAAAACAAGAAATACAGACTAGAATGGTTCTTGTTTTTTAAACAAATGTATAATAAAACCAGCACTGAGCACACAATGCCAAGAACTGATCTGAATATACTCTACGTATTATCCAGTCCTCACAGCAGTTCTCTAAGTGACAAAATATATCCATTTTACAAAGGAGATACTGAGACACAGAGTAAGTAGCAGAGCTGGGTCTTTGAACTCAGGCACTACTAGGTCTCATAATCTTAACCGTTACACTATGGTTCCTGTGATTCAAAGACTGAGAGTTGGATAACTTCTGGGGTTCTTTCATCATTCACAAATGTTGTGACTGCCTTAGCTTGGGCTGTTATAACCAAATACCCTAGACTGGATGGCTTAAGCAACAGACATTGATTTCTCACAGTCTGGAGGCTGGAAGGCTGGTTCAGTTTCTGAGGAAGGCTCTTCCTGGCTTGCAGACAGCTGTCCTCTTGCTGTGTCTTCACATGGTGAGAAAGGAAGCTCTGAGGTCTCTTCTTCTTACATGGGCATTAATTCCTCATGAGCTCAACTAAGTCAAACTACCTCCCAAAGACCCCATTTCTTGCTACCATCACACTGGAGGTGAGGACATAAACACAGGAACTGGGGAAGGGGAGGCGGAAATGCAAGCACTCCGTCCATAGCAGTGACTATGTTTTCTTGTGGTATAATCTGTTTTGCATGGTTGACAGCAGGGCCTGGAGGACACTGTAGAGGAGGAGACAGAGACTCAGGCTTGATTGCCTGATGCCATGAGTAAGCCAGCCCAGGACTAGAGCAATCTGAGCAGCCCACTGCCTGGATTTCCCTCCTTGCCCTTCATGTCATCCTGGAGACTTGGGCCCTCCTCTGGGAGGGAGAAGACCAAGGGTTAGCACTGCTCACTTAAAACTTCATGCAAGTAACTGGTAAACTGAACACATATGACACATGACAAAACCAAAATGCAACTTTCTTTTTATCTTCTACCACTCTTTTATATTTTATTCAGTGGGGGCAGTCTTCTCTTGCCTCCAAAGACCCCAGAAGTTTCCATGGTTTCTGCTCATTCTTATTTAATGGACTAATTGGATGACATTCAAATTGCAAACAGTATAATTTTAGTATTTAGAATGCCAAGCTCCATATAATAGGCACTATTTCAGTCAGTCTTTATGACCTGAAAGAGAACATCTCATATTTTCTTCACAGAGGTGTATCTAACAGCAAAAGAGAGGAATAGGTGTATTCCTATGGGGAGGGTCTGGTATGGGTTCTGGGAGTGCAGTACTTGTGTAGATGCAGCAGGTAAAAGTTTTCTTTGCTATTTTATATTTTAACTTAAAAGTTTGTATCAGTCTTTTATTTACCTCCACTATGTATCAGTATTTAAGAATGATGCAATGTTCAAAATGATTAACTGGGGAAATTGTTATACATTTCTTTTCCCTCCCTCCCTCCCAATCTCTGAGTGTAGTTCAGAGTCCAAGAAAACACTTCATGCTGGCCCCGTGGTGTTGTGTTATTTCTTCAACCTACTGCCTGCCTCCAGCTTAAAATGTCCAGCATAGGCACAAATGCCCAATTTTAACATCTATTTAATGTCTGTGATAGACACATAGCTTTCTGTTATGTGACTTTATTTTAAATTTTTTTAAATTTATTTTAAATTTTTTAAAATGTGGGTACATAGGAGGCGTATGTATTTATGAGATATATGAGATGTTTTGATACAGGCATGCAATGGATAATAATCATATCATGGAAATAGGGTGTTCATCCCCTCAAGCATTTATCCTTTGAGTTACAAACAATCCAATTATACTCTTTTTATTTAAAATGTACCATTAAGTTATTATTGACTACAGTCATACTGTTATACTATCAATACTATACTTTCTGGATTTCTTTATAAGCTTAAAATATTTCATATTTGTAAAACAGAAGTAAAAATTAAAGCAAAATTCTCCCAAAGTACCACCTATGAATCCAAACTTATCTCCTTGTACTTCTCTTATACTTTCTTGAATAGAGTGTGCAAATTTATGATTTCAAAGTTTTACTTATTCCATTCCTTGGCATGGAACTTTATCTTTCTCTTTTCTGCATGTCTGAGTCTCACCCTTTTTGTGAGACTTAATTTAAATTTCATCTCCAACAGAAAATCATGCCAGATGTCCTTAATCCTCATTAATCACTTTCTCTTCTTTTAATTTTTTTGGTGACTTAGAATGCAAAGTTTTTTATTTTTAAACTTATAAAACTTGAAAACAAGATAGCTTAGGTTAAATAATATAGTATCCAAAGCTGAAAGTGCTCATTTAGAGCTTTTTCTCTGTTTGAAAATGCAACAAGTTCCTGAACTCCTAGGTGAGAATACCACTGTTTGAATTATCTGTGATTAGATGAACTGTTGGTAACATACCTCATTTCCTCAGTAAAAGTTTTAGAAATTCTAGAATAGATGCATTTTTCTAAACTTACACAGGCAATTTTATTCCAAATATCTCCTGAGAGGCATACATCACATACAGGAATCCATCTCCCTCCTTCTTCGTTCATACCATTCAGAAATCAGTGAGAAAATGCCCACCATACTTTGTTCACCAATAGAAGATGACTGGATTAGCATTGAGCTGTAATTGCCTTCTAATTGTCATAATGAGTTCTGTTAAAGAAAAAAAAATCAATGATACTTGTTAAAACCTGGGAAGAAAACCTTTATCAGGACCATAGAGATAGGTACAGGGACCACTGCAAAGATATCTTGCATTGGAAGAGAAAGGTTGGGCTCAATTCTGAATACAGCAGGGGCCAGTGGGAATTTATAGCCACAGAGCAGGGTGTGGGGTACTGGATGGACAATTACTAGGGGAAATATCAGGGGTAGGGGGGATTCTGACTAAATCTAGGGATTTAGGGATTCTTCCTGAAGACAGGCCAGGGTGATCAAACATCACCTGGGGGATGGTGGAGGATGAGGAACCTGATCAGATATCAAGGGTGATCAGATGTTGAGGGTGGGGAGATTCTTGCTAAGCTGACTTAAGAGGGCTCTTTGCTAACACTGGATTTTATAAGGAAGTGCACAGATGGGCCTAGGAGAAGGTTTGAAGGTCTGATTAAAGTTTGGCCAAGCAAAGAACCTTTGTCAGTTCACTCATGCAGATGTGATCAGGTATCAGGAACTTGGTTTTATCTAGCACAGGAAGCTGCTTCTCACTCTTGTGCGGTCTGTTATCACTGGAACTGTGGTAGGATGTTGCCCTCAGATAAACAAAGCACTGACTCTTTGTTATGAAGCTGCTTGAAGGGCTTCTCCCCGGCCATGACACGGGAGGCTGAGCTGAGGAACAGAGAAGTGAATGGTCCCAGCTGCTCAAGGGGTCAACAGTGGTGGGTCTTAAGTGGGCCAATTTCTTTGCTAAACAGCTAAAATATGTACTACCTGGTCTAGTCTTGCATCCCAATCTGCCTACCATGATTATCTTTTTCTTGTTCTCCCTTTCTTTCTCCAGTTAGCTGGTAAGTGCCAGAGTCGATACTTTAAAAGTATTAGAATAAATAAATGAATTATATGAGAAAGCTAGTTAGTCATACATTATATCAATTGCTTTCATGAAAACTGGTGGGAGATGGTTCATATTAATGTATGTTACTTGCCAGGTGAGTCTTTGCAGAAAATCATTGAGTGTCTCTTCTTTGTACTTGAGATGTAGCAATGTGCAAAACAGATGATGGTGGTGGTGGTGGTGGTGGTGGTGAAACTATGTGTTATCCATTTGGATGGGGTAGTAAGTACTTCTCATCAGTCATGTCTTACCTGGGGCATTCAGTGAATCTCAGCATATTGAAGTGTTTCCAGTAAATATATTAAGTCTGTTGCTTGGTATCAGAAATAAGTGCTATTTCTCAGGCTGGGTGTGGTGGCTTACGCCTGTAATTTCAGCATTTTGGGAGGCCGAGGCGGGCAGATCACCTGCGGTCAGGAGTTCAAGACCAGCCTAGCCAACATGGCAAAACCCCGTCTCTACTAAAAATACAAAAATTGGCTGGGGATGGTGGCACACTCCTGTAATCCCAGCTACTCGAGAGGCTGAGGCAGGAAAATCACTTGAACCCAGAGACAGGGGTTGCAGTGAGTAGAGATTGCACCACTGCACTTCAGCCCCGATGACACAGTGAGACTCAAGATTCTGTCTCAAAGAAAAGAAAGAAAAAGAAAAAGAGGTAAGTGCTGTCTTTTTACCTCCTATGCAAGTGATTGGTAAGAATTCACACTTTTATGAGATTGTCTAGTTAGGGTTGTAGAAAATTGAATGTAAGGCACAGATTTCTATTCTGGAGCAGACCCCAGTAAATTGTGCCAAGATCCTAAAAAGAAGAACTCCATGATAAAGAAAAAGCAAAATGTAAGAACCACACCAAGAAATACAATAACAGGGTAAGAGCGAGAGGTAATGGTGTTGTATCTCCAGTAACAGAACAATCCAGTGCTAAACAGTTCCTTTTAATGCAAAAGTTATGATTTCAAGTTTTTAAAAATTATGTTTTTCTTGTTTATAAAGTAATACATCCTATTAGAAATATTAGAAAATTAATAAAAGAGAATTAATGTAGGGGGTGATTCTGGATATAAATGGATTCTGGATATAAAAGTCAAAACAGCTTGCTTGTTTCTCTCCCTTAATGAAGGGGCTGATTCTGGATATGAATTCCAATTAGAAATAGTAAGTGGTCCTTCCTAATTTCTCCTGGAAACTTTCTCTATTAGGTAAAGATTTATACTTTATTTTTTGATGTATAAGATATTTTATGTTTTATCAGCCTTGAGAAAAAATGCAAAATCTGTTATTCTTTCTTTTAAAAAGCTATAAGGCATGTATTTTTCTTTAATTGTTTACATATATTTTTATAGAAAGGTTGAAAAACACAAAAATGAATAAAGTTAAAATTATTGTTAATCCCACTGTTGCTAACATGCTAGTATTTTGATGCATTTGTATATAGATTATGTATATGCATCTTCATATATGCCATGTACATTCCAACATATATGTGAAGAATTATAACTGCATGGAAAATGTTTATAATGTAATGCAAACATAAAAAAGCAGGATAAAAAACCTTTCAACTTTAAACTTCTTCAGCATCATGTAAACTTGATCTCTTTTAAACTTCTTCAGCATCACGTACTAAATAACTTCATAATAGTTTCTCATTTGAATGTGAACTGATAACCTTTTCAGAAAGAGTGGAACCACTCTTCATAAATTCAGAAAATTCTAATATGAAATAAGGGAAGCTTGTCTCCTTATTGTTTCTCCTTCTCTTGATAATTGCATCTCTTTTTGTGTACTTTCAAACATCCATAGCATACAACAGAAAATTTATTGCCTGTAGACGTTTTCAGAATTGGATACCGAGATCAGTATTTTAATGGTCAATATTCAGAATATTAATATTAATATTCCAAAGGTAAAATTAGAAATTATAGAGAGTCACAGACTTTCTTCATATAGTTAGAACTTCAAAAATTAAAACATAGCCGGGAGTGGTGGCTCATGCCTGTAATCCTAGCACTCTGGGAGGCCGTGGTGGGAGGATTGCTTGAAGCCAGGAGTTTGAGACTAGACTAGGCAATATAGTGAGATTTCGTCTCCCTGAATAAATTTAAAAAAAAATAGCTGGTTGTGGTAGCACATGCCCCTAGTCCAAGCTACTCATGAGGCTGAGGCGAGAGGATCACTTGAACTTGGGAAATCGAGGCTGCAGAAAGCTGTGATCACACCACTGTACTCCAACCTGGATGACACAGTGAGACCATGTCTCAAAAGAAAAAATAAGAAAAGTAAAAACAGCTTGCTTGTTTCTCTCCCAGTACCTGATAAAATAGGAGATACATTTCCCTTGACAATGACATCTTAGAGTCATGATCAAATACCTCCTTAGTCCTACAACACAAATAAATGGAAAAATATTCCATGCTCGTGCATTGGAAGAATCAATATCGTCAAAATGGCTATAGTACTCAAAGAAATTACTGGGTATATATCCAAAGGAAAATAAATTATTCCATGAAAAAGATGCCTGCATTTGTATGTTCATCACAGTGCTATTCACAATAGCAAAGGCATGGAATCAACATAGGTTCCTATTAATGGTGTATTGAATAAAGAAAATATGGATATATACACCATGGAATACTACGCAACCATAAAAAAGAATGAAGTCACGTTCTTGGTAGCAACATAGATGGCAGCTGGAGGCCATTATCCTAAGAGAACTAATGCAGGAACAGAAAACCAAATACTGCATGTTTGCATTTATAAGTGGGAGCTAAACACTGAATACACGTGGACATAAAGATGAGAACAATACATACTGGGGACTACTGGAGGGGGGAGGGAAGGAGCAGGGCGTGGACTGAAAAAAATACTTATTGGATACTATGCTCACTACCAGGATGACGGGACAATTCAGGTTGCAAACCTCGGCATCACACAATATACCCATGTAACAAACCTGCACATGTATCCCCTAAATAATATATGTACACACACACACACACATATACATATATATATCACCTTAGTCCTAAACTCTGTGATTCCCGAAAGCCAGTGCATAGATCAAAGTAGCTATAGACTGACACTTCAGAGAGGCTTTTAAAAAGGACCGGTCATTTCTTGAACTTGACAGCATGGTAGAATATGGCAAAAAGGAAAAAAAAAAAAAAAAGGACTGATTTCTGGACCCTAGTTGGGTATATCTAGAGTAGGACGGGAAGTCTGTATTTTATGAATTTTCCCAAGTGATTCTGATGAATAATCCAATTTGATAACCACTGCACTGGGAGCTGTAGTGTAATCCACTTATTTCCCGGCAAACTGAAGGAAAGAGGTGAGGATGGATCTTGATTTATTGTATGAAACATAGATTCCCCAGAGAGGCTCTCCCTGGAAGACATCTTAAAAATCTATTTCAAGGTAGTTATTAATATTTCCTTGATTGTCATTCTAAAGCCATAGCAAAGATTTGATGAACTTTGCAGGTCACTTCCAACCATTCAATTTTACAAAATCGTGCTTAGGTCTATAACTGTTGCAATGATCTTTAGAAAAAATTTTCCCTGTAGTAAAGAGTGCATTTACTTCCCACCCATTAAGCTAAGGAATCATGACATGTTCAAACCCCTGAGCACATTGAGTTCTTGATAGAAAATGAGATATTTATTTTATTGTGGCCACTTAAAGTCACTGGAGATTTTATGATGACTTTCATTTCTCAAAAAAAATCTATATTAAACATAAAACTAATATTTATGTCCTTCATTTTTGTATAATTTGCTTTGTAAAGAATAACAATATTTCAAATTTTACACAATAAATGATTTGTCTTGAACAGATGACTCACTTTAATAGCATCTCATGTTTTCTCCTTGAATATTTTCATACTTTTCTTAAATTAAAAAAATCACCTTAACCAAAGATGTAACATATTCTACAATATACAAAGTGCGGGTCTCAAATTTTCAGTAATTGTAACACTGAAATTTTGGATATATACCCAGTAATTGCTTTGAGCACTAAGGCCATTTTGAGGATATTGATTCTTCCAGTTCATAAGCATGGAATATTTTTCCATTTATTTGTGTTGTAGGACTGAGGATGTATTTGATCGTGATTTGACCTCATTGTCAAGGGAAATGTATCTCCTATTTTATCAGGTGCGGGGAGATATATGAGCTAGAGAAATTACTGCTGTAGTGGAAAGTTGATAGTTTCAGCTGTACACCATTTCTGCCTGCTGTGGGCATCTGCTGTTGTCCAAAACGAGTGGCCTTGGTGAGTCTGTCAATTAGTATATCTACTGCTTTGTTCTCAAGGGTGAGCATGTGATCTCAGGTGGTCCAATTATGACAGGCTATCCTTTTTGGAGCAGTAATTGGCTTAGAAATGAGCATAAAAAAGACCAATCAGATGTTGGGTGAGAGAATTAGCCTTTAAAAAGAATTCCTCCTGAATTTGCTACGCTGGAAGAATGTGACTCTAGGTCAATTAGAAATAGTTTTTTCCCACCAAATGATGAGAGTTTGTTTGAATAAGGGTGTAAATATATGGAGAGAGTCAGAGAATAGGGATGGGGAAAGAGGCTTATGACGTTCTAGATCTAATTGCATTACCTAGTAAACTTCCGGCAATGTGAAGTTCCTGAATTTGTTTTTTAAGTGAGCTTGACTTGAATTGGTGAACAAATTGAATTGAATTACACACACAGAAAAATCTTGACAAATACAATTATTTTCTTCACTTTCCAGATGAGTAAACTGAAGCCCAGAAAGGCTAAGTAATTTGACCTATTTAGTAAGTAAATCAGACTTGAACTCATGTCCTAACACTCTAAATTATGTGTTCTTTTATATCATGCTTTCATTCCTCAGCATCTACTAAAGAAGTCCAGTACTCAGGAAGAATGTGACATAAGAAATGTGGTTGAGAATGATATTATACAAACGACAAAGTTAGCCTAATTGCTTTTAATCCAAATTTATGGGGCTTTGCAAAATTACAAAGGTCTAAGGTGTCAAACATTAAAAAAAAATAGTAGGCTAAGCACTTAAAATGAGAATTTAAATGTTATGTTATCAAAAGATAAGCACATTTTGTTCAGTAGTCCCTCAGAATTTTAAGAAAGTTTTGTTAAATTATAGGCAGCAGATGCACAAATCAATAATGCACCAATCTCCCCATATTCTACACTGTAGGCTATCAGAGATATCTTGTTGCAAGTTAATATTTTACAAATGGCAGTACCTTATAACCTACCTTTAAATTGGCAGGCTAGTTTGGATTACTAAAACCTATGTATATGGAATTTTTCAATCAGACAAAATGATATAAAGAGAAAATGAAGTTATTTTTACCTTCTGAGGTTCACCTTTACCATAGTGACAGATCAAAGCTTGGTTCTTCAGAGCCTTATTGTACCTGGAAGTGTTCTTTGATTTTACCTTTTTTTTTCTCCTAATGTACAGGAGAAAAGGGAACTGCTAAACATATCTGACTATATCCTGTAATTAATGTCTGGATCTTATTTTTTGCTTTTAATAAATATGATAAAATTTTAATGTAATAATTAATGTATAAAAATCACAATAACATTTATGTAAGTTATGTAAGACCTATCTGTGACTCCATCACTGATCTTAAGCACTAAGACTCAGTCAGCCCTTGTAGAAATGTGATTGTCCCTAAGCCCAGCTTGTGCCTGCGTTTTTAGAGCTAACTAACTCCTCTCCTGAATTTTATGTTTGTCATTCTCTTACATTTTTAGAAGGAGTTTAGTTCTTTTTAGTAAATGTTTCTCTAACAATAACATTATATACTTTTGCTTGATTTTGAACATTCTATTTGTATGATGCTTTATGTCATCTTCTGTGACTTATTTCATTCCACATTATGTTTCTAAAATGTATTTCTATGCTTGTGAGTAGCTTTAGTTCATTCATTTTTAGATGTGAAAGATTCCATTGTATAAATATTCTATTCTATAATTCATTTAGTCATTCTCCTGTTGTTGGAAATTGGAAGGTTTTTTTTTTTTTAATTTTTGCTGATAGAGAGGATACTGTGATACTTGTTTTTATTTCTCTTGGCATACATGCCCAAGAATTCTTCTAGTGTTCTAGGGTACCTAAAAGCAGAATTGCTTGGTCTTTGCATGTAGGCTATTTAACTTAATATGAAACTCTTTTCCAAAGCAATTACACTGATTTACATTCCCATCAGAAGTGTATCAATATCCATTGATTCAAATCTTTACCAATGTTTGGCAATGTCAAGCTTCTGTATTTTGGTACATTTAATACACATGTGTGCTCTCTTTCTGTCTATTTTGTTCTGATCAGTCAATTTGACTCTGTGTCTATACCATACAGTATAAATTATTCTACTTTTGACTGTTTCACTTTTGACAGAGTCTTGCTCTGTCGCCCAGGCTGAAGTGCAGTGGTGTGATCTCAGCTCACTGCAACCTCCGCCTCCCAGATTAAAGTGATTCTCGTGCCTCAGCCTCCTGAGTAGCTGGGACTACAGGCCCACACCACCACAATGGGATAATTTTTTGTATTTTAGTAAAAGTGGGGTTTCACCGTGTTGCACAGGGTAGTCTTGAACTCCTGAGCTTAGGCAATCCATCCACTCAGCCTCCCAAAGTGCTAGGCTTACAGGAATGAGTCAACATGCCTGGCTGACTTTTTATGTAAGCTATCTTAAGAACAAATTCCCAATTTTCTCAAAATGCACTGTTGGGATTTTGCTTTTCAAAAGAGGCCAATGCTGCTTCAATCATAACTTTCAAACCTCCTAGTTCAAGGTTCAATGTTCTTTTCCTAGAGTCAAACAGTTGGCCCTGCCAGGTTGCTGTGCACTGTCTCAGAGTATGATAGGACAATACTGGAGGTCCCAGATGTCTGCTCCTTCTGTCTCCAGGAGGTATCCTGGTCAACACCACTTCAGTAGGTCAAATATATGTGCTGCTTGGCCATTTGCCCTTTTATGCACAGTCCTGTAAATATCTGTAAGCCACCACTTACTTACCTACTCTGCCAATGATGAGCACCCAGGTAACCTCCAGTTGCTGGACCCTACAAACCACTTTGTTCATCTTTGTGCATATATGCTTACAAACCTGTGTGAGGATTTATTTGAGATATATGCCCAGGAATGAAATGGCCGGGTTATAGGTTATGTAGATACTTTATCTGCTTAAATAAGACCAGCAGCACCAATGTACACTTCCACATTACTCAACATCTTTACCTATGTTTCTCTGCATGTACAGGTATAATGTATGGGAAATTACAGTTTTGGCCTTACTCACACAACTCTACTGGAAATAAGTTCTCAACCCCATACACCATGAAAAGGGCCTAACCTTATGACAATGTGGACTTGTGCTTCTTTGTCCCCCCAGGTCCAATCTATCTGCTTTCTGCCCCCTCCCTATGCATGAAGCACCTCATCCTCAAATTTAGGGAGATCTTGTCCAATTTAAAAATTCCACTCAATCATACTAAAATTAAAAGGTATGATTGATTTTGATGAGTATGAATATCTGTCTGGGGTGGGAAGGACAGATGAAAATGGTTCTTTTCTTCAGATGGTAAAAACAACTAAATAAAAGACTAACGGAAGAGATGTGAGCAAGCACTGGAGTGGTGGCAACATTGTCCTTCGCTCTGAGCCCTACATTTTTTTTTTTTTTTTTTTTTTTTTTGAGACAGAGTTTTGCTCTTGTTACCCAGGCTGGAGTGCAATGGCGCGATCTCGGCTCACCACAACCTCC
>NW_016108076.1:430437-462760 GCF_001604975.1 Cebus imitator | reverse complement strand
CCAGGATGGTCTCGATCTCTTGACCTCGTGATCCACCCGCCTCGGCCTCCCACAGTGCTGGGATTACAGGCTTGAGCCACCGCGCCCGGCCTGAGCCCTACATTTAACAGAACTGCAAAGCCCTTCCCAGTCTCTCTTTAGCTGGCAGAGGCAACGGGGATTCCATGGACTGTGGCGCCTCATAGCCTACTGTAAACGCCGTGACTCGTCTCCACTCTGCCATCTTGTGGTCTTTTCTGTTGCTTTATTCATACAGGTTTACCCAGAGGGTAACTGTGGATTTAGACTTCATATAGCTTGCATCACTGCTCCTGTCTCCGTGGGACTCACAATAAGGAAATTCTGGCATCAACTGTGCTTAGGGGTAGGAGAAGGGTATATTTTAGGAGGTGGGGAGGAATCAATTCTTCAAATCTTAAGGATGTAAATCATAAAGGTGATTGCTTGAGCCACTGTTGATTCATCGTTAATGGTTCATTATTGCCTGTTTTCTGTAACACTAAGAAACCATTATTTCTACTAACTTCATAAAAAACATACAAGATGAACAAATGAGAGTCCCGATTTTTTCTGATGGGTTATGCATACCTTCCCGGAAAATTTGAAGCCAAAGACTGTGTCTTACTATTTTCATTTTTGCACCTACGGTTTCTAGCATAGGCTTGACTCCCTATGAATATTCAATAAATGTTTGTTGAATAAGTGAATGAATTGATTCTCCTACCAGTCTGAGCTATCAGCTATGTCTTTGTGACTAGATGGACACAATGTCTCCCATCCCTGCCAAGAGTTTAACTGAATTCAAGCTTATAAATGGAAATGTGTGTGTGAAGGAATTAAAATAATTCAGAAAATATAAAGTTTTAAAAACTACCTTTCCTAGACATAATGATTATTAATAATTGGGTATTTATCTTTCTAGACCTTTTCAATATTTCTATGCATTTATATATATAAATATACAAATATATACACACAGTTTTATTAAAACATAAAAGATTTTTGGGGGTAATAGTTCTTGAATTTGCTTATTTTTCTTTACTTTTTTTTTTTTTTTTTNAGACCAAGTCTTGCTCCGTTGCCCAAACTAGAGTGCAGTAGTGTGATCTCAGCTCATTGCAACCTCTGCCTCCTGGGTTTAAGCAAGTCTCCTGCCTCAGCCTCCCGAGTAGCTGGGATTATAGGCATGAGCCACCATACTGGGCTATTTTTTATTTTTGTATTTTTAGTAGAAATGGGTTTTCATTATATTGACCAGGCTGGTTTCAAACTCCTGACCTTGTGATCCACCCACCTCAGCCTCCCAAAGTGCTGGAATTATAGGTATGAGCCACTGCACCCGGTTGAATTTGCTTATTTTTCTTACAGTTAATATGTGTAAGAGCTCATTCCATGTTCATATTTAGAAGTCTATAGCATTCTATTTAGCAGATGCATAGCGTTTCATAATATAAATGTCTCATAAGGTTAAAATCATTTCCCCATTAGTGGAAATCTTTGTTCTTACAAACAATGTTTTCTTGTACAATTCTTGGCCATGAAACTCGGTACACAAATGTGTCTTTCTATAGGTCAGAGTCCAAGAAGTAGGGTTGTTGGCCAAAGTATATTAAAATTTTTCACAAACACTCTTAAATTTATTAAGAATAAATTGTCTCATGAATTAAAGTTAATAAGAAATACTGAAATCAGTCTTTTTTTGAATTTTTAAGGATGTGTTTGATGTGATCCTAAATAATGAGGCTGACTGAACCTTCTGCTTCTTAATCCTTTGTATATCTTCTAGATACTTCTATATATGCTGGCTTGAAAAACTGGCAGAGAGAAGCATAGCTGGGCTTGGTTTTTCTTTTTCTGCTAATTTTAAGCAGCAGAGAGGGCCCTGGAGCACTGTGTTTGAGCTCTGAGAGTGATCCTTCTATGGATTCATTTGGTTTACAAAAGAAAATCTTTGCAGTATCAATATTTGATATATGTTTGACTTCATATTATTACATGAAATTTTGTCATGAAAAATGAATACTTATTTATTACAGAAAATATTAGAAATGCATAAAAGTATTAAAAATATAGAAATAAACTATAGTCTTATGAACCAGAGATAACTAACCTTAACATTTTGGGTTATATCCTACCAGATATATACTGTTTTAAAACAAAACACTATATTACCTTTTTATAATCTGTTTTTTCTCTCTACCTAAAAATATATTACAAACTTTCTGCTATATTAACATGGCATCACTTCAATGATTGGTTTAGAGAAAGCATAACCAAGCCAGGCACCGTGGCTCATGCCTGTAATCCCAGCACTTTGGGAGGTTGAGGCGGGCAGATTATAAGGTCAGGAGTTCGAGACCAGCCTGACCAACATGGAGAAACCCCGCCTCTACTAAAAATACAAAAAAAAAAAAAAAAATAGCCAGGTATGATGGCACATGCCTGTAATCCCAGCTACTCAGGAGGCTGAGACAGGAGAATCACTTGAACCCAGGAGGCCAAGGTTGCAGCGAGCCGAGATCGCACCATTGCACTCCAGCCTGGGCAACAAGAGTGAAACTCCGTCTCAAAAGAAAAGAAAAAACGGAAAGCATAACCATGTAACACTTCAGCTGACTCAGAATTTACAAATAGATCTCTGATGCTTCAGACTCATTTAAACACATGTGATCTAAGGCAGAGAAATCCCACCTGTATGTTTGCATGTTCTCTGTCACTAATTAGAATAGCTGTATCTTTTTGAGTACTTACCATATACTAAATGTTTTGACATTTAGCAAAAGATTTAGTATATAGTAGGTACTCAAAAAGATACAGCAATTTTTTTTTATTTTAATTGTCACAACTACCTTCAGAAGTAGGTATTATTTTCAAAATAATACCTAGTTAATTATTTTTAATTAATTTAAAATAATTAAACTTATTTTTAATTGTCACAACTACCTTCAGAAGTAGGTATAACTGTCCAAATTTTGCAGTAGAGGAAAGTGAAATTCAAAGAGATTTAGCAAAGTATTTAAGGGCAAACAGTTAGAAAATAGTAGGGCTTAACTTAGAATACATGTCGATCTGCTTGCAAAACTGTTGCTTTTTAAAATTCTATCTGCTGTTTTTGTCCACATAGTATTTTCAAGTGTGACTTCTGTTCTAAAAGCTGATACCTAATATTAACTTCATGATTGACTTGAAAGTAATTTCTGAAAGGAATTAAGACGCGTTATTCATTTTTTCTAGCTATATAAAAAAGTTAAAGAGTAAGTGTTTATTCTCTTTTCATGATGAAAGCAACCCTTTGCTTGGGGATGGTCAGAGAACTTCTGTAACAATTGGGACTAGTGCGCCATCTGTTGGCTGTAGAGTTCCAGGCATTTAACACAGGGAAGTTACAAACTTGATCATCACTATTACTTTCCTCAACAAAGAAAATGCTCTCAGCTGCCGGGCCGGTGGCTCAGTCCGGAAATCCTAGCAGTTTGGGAAGCTGAGGCGGATGGATCACTTGAGGTCAGGAGTTCGAGACCAGGCTGGCCAACACGGCGAAACCCCGTCTTTACTAAAAGCACAAAAATTAGGCGGTCACTGTGCCGCACATCTGCAATCCCAGCTGCTCGGGAGCCTGAGACAGAAGAATCGCTTCAACCCTGGAGGCGGAGGTTGCAGTGAGCGGAGATGGCTCCTGCACTCCAGCCTGGGCGACAGATCAAGACTCCACCTCAAAAAGAAAAAAGAAAGAAAAAAAAAAAAAAAAAAAAAGGAGCCCTCAGCACCAATCTTGGACGAAATGTCATTAGTCCTGACTTTAAAAGATCAATTTATAATTGATTTAAATTTCATTGAGACGAAATGTATAAAGCATAAGATCAGCCATTTTAAGCTGGACAATTCAGTGTAACTACCACGTGCTTCTATCTCTTTCCAAAACATTTCCATCGCCCCAAAGTAAAATCCATTACCCATTAAGCATTTTTTTCTTGTTACCCCCTCCTCTACAGCCCTGACCACTGTCAATCTGCATTCTGTCTCTATAGATTTATCAATTCTGGATACAGTCTTTCACATAAATTGAATCATGGAATATGTGATGTTTTGTGTTTGGTTTCTTTCATTCAACATGATTTGTAGATATGGCCACATCACAGCATGTTTCAGTACTTCATTTCTTTTTATAGCTAGGTACTATTATATTTTGTATAATTGTATTGTGTATATACACAATAGAATATATATGTCCCACAGTCGGTTTATCCATTTATCTGTTGATGAACATAAAGTCTGTTTCTACCTTTTGGCAACTGTGAATTGAGCCACTGTGAACATGAGTTACATGTACTTATCTGAGTACCTGTTTTCAATTCTTTGAGTAAATATCTAGGAATGGAATTGCATTAGTCCTGATTTTAAAATAAAAATGTGGATGAGAAGTACCTGATAGACCCAAAGATGTTTGAGGCAAAGTAAAATAATTATTTCCACAGCAGGAAAAAATCAGTAATGAATCTAAGAATAAAAATTTTCTTATGCTTATCCACCACAATGATTAAGAAATATTAAAAAGTCTGCCTGGTTTGAAAAAAGTCACTTAACCTCAGTAAGCCTCGAATAACTTATCTTTACAATGAGGACAAGGCAACTTACCTCATAGATTTGTCTTGAGGATTATATTAGAAAACACAGTGTTTTGCACAGTGCCAACAAATGTCAGTTTCCTTATCTTTTGTTTCTGCCATGACAGCTGATTCCATTTACCTAAAATTTCAGAACAGTGTGGACTTTCACAGCAAAAACAATCTCTGAGTAATGAGAGGGCAGTTGAATGCAGTGTTGATCCACACAGTTGCTTAGCTGGATAGCAATGTTGTTTATCTTCCCCTCTGTGGCTCTCTGTGTCAATGTATGTGAAATTTAGTTTTTCTCTTCTAGAGACAACTTACTATATTTCTGCCTTAAGAGGAGTGCCTCACTCTGAAAATGATCTTAGAAGTGCTTGTGAGATGTTTGACAGAAACTACTTTTCAAAAACACAATCATTTTGTCTTTTACCTAGCAAACATGTTGATTCTTGTTTTTCAAAATGTAATGCTCATGTAAAAGAAACGCAGAAGTATATCCAAGGTGTTATTAACTTTCAGGCATTCATCTGAAACTTGCTGAATTGCAAAATCTGTGTGCCCGAGAGAAACCATATCTTTACAACCTTGCAAATATAGTCTGAATCTTAGTTTGAGGAAATTTTAATTGTAAATGATTGAGGGAAATGCTTGTCTGTGACTAGCCTGACTTAGTGAGCACACTTATTTCCAAAATAGAGTTAACTTCAGGGTTTCAAAACATCTCTCTCTCTCTCTGTCTCTTTGTGTGTGTTTATGTTTTAAAGATCAAGGCCTTTATAAGAGGCAAATGAGAAAAGCTACACCAATCTTAGTGACAAAGAAAGACGTAACTATAATAGGCTCTACAGCATACAAAGTAAATGCAATTCGATGTATTTTTCTAAAAGGGTGGGACAAGAGATGAGTAACTGCCCTCAGGGACCCAGTCAGCCTTAGCATATGCTTGAACACATAGATTTCACCTTGAACACTAGCCATTGCACATTTAGTTAATTCTAGATGCTATATTCTTTATCTTCTTCTGTCAGGACACCATCTTGTCTAGTGAATAGTGTTATTCCCAATTTATAGACGAGAAGATCTGTGCCTAAAGAGATAACTAACATGTTCAAAGTTTACAATTCTATGGTGGAAGGGCTGGAATTTTATTTAGGTCATTGTAACTTAACCCCTGTGTTCCCCCCTCTCTCTCTCTCTCTCTCTCTCTCTCTCTCTCTCTCCCCCCTCCCCCCTCTCTCTCTTCATTGTAGGGTGAAGAAGAGTGCTTATCAGATTCCCTTCTGGTCTGGAGAAAGAGTTTCTCTTGTGGATGTCTTCTCTACCATCCCTTAGTGAAAAAAATTTTCAAGAGAATCCTAAGGTGAAGAGAGCCTTGGAAGTCATCTGGCTCAATTTCCTTATACAATTCAAAGCTTCTTTGTAGGGTAGGGTACCATTTACTTTTATAAGGCCAACTTTGGGGAATTTACTACTTTGTAAAGCAACTCATCGAATATTTACAGCTACAATTGTGAAGAAATACTTGATACAACTCTGAATGACCAGTTTTGCCCAGTAAAGCCTTAAAATTATTTTTTAGTTATCTCATGTATTAAATTGTTCCTTTGTTAGTTCACTCAAAAATATTAATTAAGCCAGGCTTCCTTATTTAGCTTTGAATTCCAGTCCTTGATGGTTGTGAATGCATGCTTATTTCTACAAACCCCATTGCTTCTAGTTCATATGAAATTTGCAGGTAATTAAAACTCTGTCTTTTTTCTCCAAGAACTGTTGTTAGTCAGATCTGTTCTATTTAACCTGCAGTTAAACTTTTCCCTTAAAGTGAAGCATTGAATTGTTCAGTTTTGACCCTTCTGCCAGCTGTTTGAATGCTAATTAATACCTGAGAAGATACTCTAGTTTTCTAGCGTCTGCAAGATTGATACACATGTTGTCTGTGCCTTCATTTATATATTCGTTAAACATACTGGATAGAAGAGGGTCAATTTCAGAATGCTGGGGTTCTGTACTATAGCTCTCTCCATGTTTTGACACCTAGTATGTTACTTAATATTTTATGGAGTGGATTTATTCAAAGAAATGAATCCAAATAGACACCCACAGTCTACCTGCCTTCATTTTGCCTAAAACTATTCATGAGAAGTGGTTAAATGCCTTGCTAAATTCCTGTGAAAGAGCCTTAAGCTCCTGCTGTAATTGTCTGAAGCCTGACTTGTTTGACCAAGGACCCAGCCTGTAGGCATAATCCCAGAAGACAGGATCAGGTTCAGAGGCTTAAGGGCACAGTATCAGGAGAGACACAAGCAAGTCTCATAAAAATAGAAGTGAAGTCCATCTTGTATGACTTTATTTTTGATCAATCTTGATTAGCTGTAATTATCTACCGTCTCATGTTTGGGATAGCCACAGCATATTTCAAGTATAATCTTCTAGAATTGTTCTTGGCATAAATTACTTTCTCTAGGGCAAGTTGTGCCATTATTTTCCTTCTCCCTCTGTGCAGTTCCATGATGTTCAATTGTCACTTGGGTTAACACAGTTATTCATAAAATGTCAGGCTCCTAGAGGCTAATTCTTCTACATCAGAAACTGGGCGCATGTTTTGAAGTACTCACTGCTTACTATGATCATAGTTAAATAATCAATTCAGAATTTACTCTTTTTTCAGTTCCTGTAAGTATGATATGCATTTATTTATGGAAGTCAAGCAATTATGTTTAATCTCTGTCATTTTTGCAAGTCAGAGGAACTCTTCTTTCATTTTTTAGAAAAATGCTCCCCAGAAGTTTGTTTGCATTATGAAGATCAGGTCTTGAAAGATCTAGTCTGGCTCTTCCCTGTACAAAACAGTCCTCATAAACAGAATGTGAGCAATTGCCAAATGTTAAAGGTAAAGTTATTGGGGAAACTCCTTCAGAAAGTTCAAGTGAGCCCTTATTCTATGAGTGACCATTTCCACCTAATATTTTTCTGTGCTAAGTTACTTATTCTGAAGTGGTTGATCCAATTCCTAAAAGGGAATGTTTCATTACCTTTTATTTCCTATAGATCCATTTTAACTCCTTTATCAGTTTAATTATTTCCTGATTCCATTCTTCATTCACTCATTTATTGAAGAAATATTTATTGACTAACAACTATGCTAGGTCCTATTCTATGTGTTGGAACTATAAAGTTGAACAAGACAGAGGAGGTGCTGGCCTCTGAGAATTTACATTCTATTGGAAGATGAGAAAGTGAAAATAAACACAAGGAAACATGGATAGCACAGATATTACAGACTGCGCTAGGTGTAGTCTGGGTGAAGCACAGAGTGCAGTAGTAAAGATAAACCGGAGTCGGAGTGGGGCGATTTTAGACGGAATGGAGATCTCTGAGGAAATGAAATTTGAGCTGAGACCTGAAAGGTCACCCCGGGACTCATGGGAAAACTCAGTTCTTTCTATCAAAATTTAACTTTGTGAACTCCAGGCCTGTGTAAATGAAGGTTACCAGGTGAGAAATGTCTCGTTGGCAACAGAGGTTGACAGACCCAGCTCTAGCTCAGCCCTGGCCAACATGCCAATATCATTAAAATGAGGCCGTTCATTGAGGAGGAGACTATTACTAGAAACAAGCATTCTAAAGTGCCATTCAAGTGCCAGGCTGTCAATGCTGGGAATAACACTGCTCCATGAGGCTTTTGAGAGCATGTACTGAGGCATGACCAAAAACTCCAAGTCCCATGTAAGTGATGCAACTGCTCCCCAATTACCGTGGAAGCATCTTCAGACTATTGTGTGTGTGTTTGTTTGCTTTAATAAATAAATTCAGACCGGGCGCCGTGGCTCAAGCCTGTAATCCCAGCACTGTGGGAGGCCGAGGCGGGTGGATCACGAGGTCAAGAGATTGAGATCATCCTGGTCAACATGGTGAAACCCCGTCTCTACTAAAAATACAAAAAAATTAGCTGGGCATGGTGCCGCGTGCCTGTAATCCCAGCGACTCAGGAGGCTGGGGCAGGAGAATTGCCTGAACCCGGGAGGCGGAGGTTGTGGTGAGCCGAGATCGCGCCATTGCACTCCAGCCTGGGTAACAAGAGCGACACTCCGTCTCAAAAAAATAAATAAATAAATAAATAAATAAATAAATACATAAATAAATTCAGTCAACCAACCATCTAGATATTGATTAAATCCCTTCTTTTTCTTACTAAATAACCGCCTGTTGGTTGAAGTTTACTGGTTTTTATTTCTATTTGCATACATAATTTTCTAAACCCCATTCTTATGGAACCTTCTCTAAGTTCCTCTTTGTGGCTGTGTTCCATGTTCGTATGGATACACAGAAAGACACAAATGTGCATACCTTAAAAGAAGACTACTTGGTGAAACATTTATACTAGTACCTATATATGTTCAATATATCTGTTATTTTCTCAAATAGGTGACATATATTAGTGTTTATACCAGTGCAAGACTACTGGGTACTCTCATCTAAGTAAGGCCTGTGGATCTGAACAAAATGTGGGCCTCAATTTCTTAAAGGAGAGAGTTTATAACTGTGGTGGGTGATGACCAGGCCTCCAGACATTTGGGTAAAACTCTAAAGGCAGGGTAGTTCTTGTGTCACACACATGGCTGTCTTCATGGGAGATGTCCTGCATTATGCTTTTTTCTTTCTCCAATTCACTTTGTTCTCTGGAATCTTGCCATTAAAATGTAAATTCTAGATTTTTTTATAATATAAATTTTAATCTTTTCCACTTGTGCATATCCGATAAAGCAAAAACATTATTACAAAAAGTCCAATCACATTATTCCCCAGATTAAAACATTTCAATGATTTTCCATTGCCTTTGAGGTGAAGTCCAAGCTGATCAGAATGGTATGCTAAGTTTAAGACAGTCTAGTGCTGAGGAGGAGGTAGCCTAGAAGCCTCCTTTTCTAGGTAAAGTGGGGAAGCAGTGTGGATTATTTAGTGTCTTCTGATAGCCATTGTCACTATACACTTCTTTGAGTCTTTACATCTCCTCCTGCTGCATTTTAAAGCATTTTCATAGTAAGTAGTTTGGCCTAATAAAACATTTTTATAGCAAAAAACAAACAAACAAAAAACGAAAAAAAAACTATGACTTCAGCCTCATCTCTTGCTTCTACCCTCTTTAGTTTTAGAAAAACAGGTAATGTTACTGAATGCCAAGTACAGTGCTAGTAGCTTTGCATGCATATTTTTTCATTTTGTCATCACAAGTTTCTTCTATCACCACGCTCTGTATATTCACTTCTCAAGGCAAGTTGGGGATGGGCCTAAGAGAAACTTGAAAATTAAGTGACTATATTTAATCTATCCAGGGGAACAGAAGAAAATGTCCAGTTCAAGATGTGGTTCGAAACATTGGCCATGGTGTTTCCTCCACCTGGAGTCCCTTGATGCTTTGCCTGGGGAATTGTTAATCATTCTTCAAATCTCAATGGAATGATCTCCTCCTCTGGAAAGCTCTCCCTACTTCCTTAGGAAGAAATAATCCCTTCCTCAATTCTGCTTTGATCATAACTTTATAAGCACCTATCACTCTGCAAAATATTAAACTACTGGGATGTCAATTTCCTCTACGGTATGTAAATTGCTTAAGGGTAATAATTAGGCTTTGAATCATTTTATGATCTGGCCTAAGACAGTGGTTGGCACATACTATAGGCTCATCAGATGATGGCTGACTAGTAGAATTAAATTGAATCAAGTTGAGGGTATTATTTTGATGTTTATCAATTAACATCTGTAGTGTGTTAAGTGGTGGTTACTAAAAACATATGTCTACACCCTAATTCCTGGAATCTGTGAATATAACTTTACATGTGAAGAAGAATTATGGCCTTAAGTGGATCTGGAGACAAGGAGCTCATCCTGGATTCTCTGAGAGGACCCTAGATGCAATTGCATGTATTCTGGTAAGTGAAGAGAAATGTAAAGAAGAGGAGGCAGTAATGTGACCATGTAGGCAGAATTGAATTGGTGCAGCCACAGGCCAAGGAGACCCTGGGGCCATCAGAAGCTGGAATAAGCAAGGGATGAATTCCCCGCTAGCATTTGAAGGAGTGTGGACTTGCCAACACTTTGGTTTGAGACTTCTGGCCTCCGGAACTGAGACAGAATACGTATGTGTTGTTTTGAGCCACCCACTTGATGCTAATTAGTTACAGCAACCCCAGAAAACTAATACAGCATCCACAATAAAATTTGTCAAAATATATGTTCTTGTGAAATGGAAGAGTTCTAGGGATCTAATAGTATATAAGGAACCCAGAGAAATTATGCAAGTTTTTTCCTGAAAGTCTTTTCAGATTCTCTAGAGAACTAAGACGCACTGTGACTCCCAAAAACTTTAGCATTTTTCAGCATCTTTTATCACAGAATCCTTTCCTCATCCATGGAATATATGCTAACCTATTTCTATAGATGTTGGTGTTCTGTAGAACAGAGTGTGGGGGTCTATATGACTTAAGATCCCTCTACAATGGAACACAGTGAGGAGGGTATTTAGAAGAGTGATAGAGGGCATTGCTCTTGCAACATATACTCAGGGAATTACCATAGGCAGAATAAAATGCTTTTGAAATATTTAGTGTTTGCTTGACACTGCTTCTCTTGGGTTTAACTTTGCAAAATTTTTCTCAGGTATTGTTGTTCTGGTTGCCATGGAGCCAATTCACTTCTCAAGTCAAGTTGGGGATGGGCCTAAGGGAAACTATTGAGAAATTAAATGACTATTCTTAATCTATCCAAGTGGACAGAAGAAATGGCCAGTTCAAGATGTGGTTTGCAACATTGGTGTTCTTTCTTGGTGCACTTCCTTCTCTATCTGCTATTATTTTTCTTCTTCACTCTCCGGGAATCTCCCTCTTTCCCAATGTAAGTGAAAAATCTCATGATGCAGCTTGCTTTTGTGGCGTATTAAAGTAACAGTAGCTGCATTTGTTTTGGCAAACTCATAATCTCTGAGGTATAACAATGGCCTCTTTAATGATGGTTTAATCCAATTCTTGAGGCTGGATTAAATAAATGAGGCAACTGAAGCTCAGAGAAGTAAGTGACTTGGTCTTGATTGTGTGCACTGCTAGCCAGGCACAAAGTCTCACTCAGTAATTTCTGTCTAGTGCCTCCCTCTAGACAGGCCAATGCCCAGGGCACTGCACTCTGCATGGGGTGAAAGCAGGATATAGCACAGGAATGCTGGTAGTTGTGGAATGCAGTACTTAAAGCCAAGGGGGGAACACTCAAGATTCCATAGCCCCAGGAGAAGTAAAGTAAAAGGGAACAAAATCCAATGGCAGTAATCACCAAGAGGGACTCTGGAGTGAATTCATGGACAAGGGCCAGGTCAGAAACCAGGGAGGTCAGGGCTGCCAGAAATTTGCAAGCAGCAGGCAAGATCCCTAATCTTTATATATTCCTAGTCTTTCTGCAAAAGACTGGGGGGAAAATGGCTTCTTCAAACATGCTTTATTTGAATGTGCCAAAATTGTTCTGTTTTGAGAAACCAGAATGACCTGGCTTTTGTACAGACATAAGAGAAAATAAAAACACAGGACACCAATTAATTAGAATATCAGATAAACAATAGGCCATTTAGTATAATTATGCTTCATGCAGTATTTGGGACATACTTATAAAAAAGTTGATTCATTATTTATCCCAAATTCAAATTCAACTGGGTTCCTATATATTATCTGGCAATCCTATGTGTGGGGTAGAGGGAGGGGGTAGCTCAGAAAACTTAATCTTAGGAAGTGACATCTGAACTGAGACCTAAAGAATAAGCTGGTGTTGAATACCCCGATTGAAAGGTTTGGAGATGGAAACAGGGGGTAAGGATAAGTAGACCAGGCAATCATTATGGTCAGACTGTAAAAAGTAAAGGGGAAAATAGCATTAAGAAAAGCCAGAAAGATCAGGGCCTGATAGGCCAGGCTAAGGATGTCAGATGTAAAAGAGACTGGGGACGGATGTTGGAACCTAGGCCCTGGGCCAGGGGCTGCAATGAGTTGCCCACTGAATTTAGGCGAGTCAGTTCACTTATCTGGGCCTCAGTTTTGTCATGGGTCAAACAGATGTTCAAGTGTTGGAAAATGAGATAATGGAACACAGATTCTGAAGGGTTTGCTGGGAAGAACACTCAAAGTTATCTAATATAAAATCCTCAAGATACAGATGAAACTGAGACTTAGGCAAGTCATTGGCCCCAAATGACAAAAAGTGCAGAAGACTTTGGAGTCAGACAGTCTTGGGTTCAAAGCCTGGCTCTGTCACTTGTGTGGCTTTAGGTAAGCAAGTCAGCCTCTCTCTCTGGGCCTTTATGTTTCTCCAGTGTGGCATGAGATAATATCTTCCTTTGTGTGTTGTTAGGGTTTGTGACAAAATGAATAGAATCGTGACACTGAGCCTTGGTGCTTTTCTGACGATGTGTTCATGTAGATTGGTTCTCTGTCAATTATTTTAAAGAGTTCTGGAAACCTTTGGTGAAAGACTAGAAGGTGAAGGGAAAGAGAAGCAAATTGTAGCCCTAGGCACACATTAGGTATGTCAAACTGACCACCACCCATGGCTGCCCCTCCTCCCTGCTTTTTTTTTTTTTTTTTTTTTTAGATGGAGTTTTGCTCTTGTTGACCAGGCTGGAGTGCAATGGGGCTGTCTCAGCTCACTGCGACTTCTGCCTCCTGGGTTCCAGTGATTCTCCTGCTTCAGCCTCCTGAGTAGCTGGGATTACAGGCATGTGCCTCCACATCCGGCTAATTTTTTGTTTTTTAGTAGAGATGGGGTTTCTCCATGTTGGTCAGGCTGGTCTCAATCTCCCAACCTCAGGCGATCCGCCCTCCTTAGCCTCCCAAAGTGCTGGGATTACAGGCATGAACCACCATGCCCAGCCCCTCCCTGCTTTTCTAAATAGTTGATCTATCAGTTCTGGGGCTCAGGGAAGAAATGAATTCAAAGAACAGATACCATGAGACTCTCAGGCTCTGAGGAGTCAAGAGCTCAAAAGCTACAGTGCAGAAAGAAAGAGAAACTGTGAGGCTTCAGGTGTCCCTCACTCCCCAGATAACACTTTAACAAGGTCTTCTAGAAATAATTTGATATAAATACATTCTATTAATTAATTAGGCAAACACTCATGAATACCTTTCATGCAGCTATTAAGCAGCTTCTAATCTAGTCAGAGAAATACAGAGAAGCAAACAAATTCAACAAATACATCTTTATTGATTGTCTCAGGAGAGTTAACTTTATTGGTGGGATTTTCACACCAGGTAAGTGAGAAGATGGCTCTGGTGGGACCTTGGAGCGTTCCTCAAAATACTCAATGAGGTTGTTACCAATCTCAAACAATGGCACTGGCTAGCCCCATTTTCTTAATCCTGCCCAGCATATGCAGCTGGCTGGGCTGTAGAGCAGTTTGTGATTTGTTTTGTCAATTTCTTCAAACTCACTGAGAATCAATGGTAGGCATTTGCTGAGACAGGTTGGTTTTTGATAAACGCGGGTTGATTTAAATTGTTTACCTAATGGTTTCATGCCAGGTAGATGGCAAAATATTTAATAGAATCTTTCATATGTTAAAAGAGCTTAAGAAGTATGTGCTCATTGAGCTGTTAGTTTTTTCAGCAAAGATAGATGTGTATGAATTCATCCGTAGCTGAGTCTACTCTTGCTTTTTCGAAGAAACTGTCCATATTAGGAGAGAAGTTGGTAGCTGAGAATAGACAACCTAATCCTTTAACAAAGGTGATGCCTGTGAGTCTAATTTCTGAATAGGGTCCAAAAATAGAAGACCAGAATGTGAATAAGCATTTACAATCTGGGGTCCTATGAAATGTTTAGTTAAAATTGTTTATGGCTTAATGCTCCTAGGCAGTTTGTTATTTTGTACTCCTCTTTTGGAAAAGGAAGCAAATTTAAGAAAAATCTATTATTAAAGGATTAAGTGTAAGAAGGCCAACCTCCCACATTTCCTACAAGTATGGTTTGGGGCAAAAAAAAAAAAAAAAAAAAAAAAACAACTTGTTTCTGATGGTGTCCCTGAGGCACCAAACTTCAGAATCATTAGAGAAGGATCCAATTGTTTAAAGAAAGGTGGCGTTTCCTCACAGGAAAGGGAGCAGTGTATTTTAGAACTATTACCAACTACAAGGGTTGAAATGGAAATATCAGCCACATCTAGTTAGAATATTCAATTGGCTCTCTCTTTTTTTTAAAAATTTCATTATTTTATTGCAATGTGTTTCAAATGGACAGGAGAGAGCGAGTGAACAATACTGCTGCAACTTGGCTCGTCAATCTTACCAGTGTCTGAGGACCAAGAACATACAAGATGTTGTTGAGGGGGGTTACATTTATTTAAGTTACTTAATTTTAGAGGAAAGAACTTGGGCTGTGGAGCAAAGGTTTCCCAAGTTTGAATGTTGGTTCCTCTGTTTGTCAGCTGAACACCCTTTAGGAAGCTATTTTTCCCCTCCAAGCCATAGTTCAGAGCTTAGTTCAGTATTCTTGTATGTAAAACAAGAACTGTACCCCAGACTGGGCAGGGCTGCTATGAGGATTAAATAAGATGATATATACAAAGCCCATGTCTGCCCTAATAAACGCTCAATGGATGGTCTCTCTTGCAATTGTCATAAGTGTGAACAGACGTGTCTCACAAAATCTGGCAAAAAATGTTTTCTTTGTTTCAGTTGACCCCTTTAGTGGTCACAGATTTCACGGCTAGATGCACTAGGGAGGTTGAGGAAACGCTGCTTTACAGGAGTTTCCATTTTTAGGAAAAGAAAGGACAATCAGTGATGAAAATGTCTAAACTTCAAATGGTGTGAGGATGAAATCAGAAGCTGATTTCATTTTTTCTGATTTAACCACTCCGTTGGTTTGTGTTATTACCCCTTTGTGGGCTATCTTTTTTTTTTCCAATCTGTGTTACAACTTCTGTGTGAATGTGTTAGACCTACAGAGATGCTCATCACAAACCCTGTTTTCTGGCATGTTTGAAAAGTGAGTTGAACTGTGACCTGCTTCCTCTGGTTTATAATAAGACTTCGTAACTATAAAAGCTACTTACTTGATAAAGAACCCACGACCCACTATTAGAAATACTATCAGCAACACCGTAGAGATGATTTTTGATACAACAGATGTTGAAGTTTTGAATTATTTTTTAAAAATTTAAGTTCATTGTAAAATGGATTCATAATGGTTATAATTGCCATAGTGCAAACCACATCTTCTAGGAAATTAAGACATTTGAGAGTCAGAATTGGAAGAGAAATACCCTAATACTCTATTGTAACTATTAAGGAAAAATATCTATTATTCTTTTTTCTCCAGTGTACTAAAACTATATAATTGTACTGGAAAGGTTAAAGTTAAAGGTATAGATATTTTAAGTATTGTTTGTATGTTTGTCTCCTCCAAATAAGTAAATTTTAAAGGCAGTAACTTTGTAAAATTTTTATTTGTAAAAAATTTATTTCAGATCTACAGTGTCTAACACTGTGCTTGGTACAGAAAAACTGGTTAAGTAAATGTCTTTGCATTATTGGAGATGGTGTAATATACATTGTGTTTTTATGGAAAAGTATTGTTTTCAACCCCTAGAGACATTTGAGAGATGATCATAGTGAGAGGCATGTGTAAATAGGGAGTGGAGGGAGAGGGTTCTGTCTACCCAGAGATGCTAAACATCCTGCAAATATGGAGGACATTCCTGTTCAGTGTCCTCATCTGTTAACATGAAGAGTCTCCAGTATACGCCAGTTCTCTGATGCTGCTGACAATTCTATTCTGGCTCATTGAAAATGTCTGGAAACTATTGTTGATGCGTATGGGATTAAAAATAGATTCAGTTATATTAGAAAGCTGCTTTTTGCAATACCTGTTAAAATTGTTTAGCAATAAATGCACTTTGATCTAGTCATTCCATATCTAAAAATTTATCCTAATAAAACAGGTAGAGTAATTATGATGAAATATGTATATTATTTCTTGGTAAAAGAATAGGGTAACCGACTTGTCCTGACTTGCTGTGGACTTTCTCTTTTTAGCACTGTAATTTCCTGTGGTGCTGGGCAAGTCCAGACCAACCTGCTGTTGACCACCATACAGCAAAATCCTCCCTTTTGGTGAGTGAATATTTTGAGATGCTGCTTGGAAATATAAAAATAGTCCTCAAATCAACTCCTAAGGGTTTAGATAACTTCAAGACTTTGCTTTTCAGAATAGATAAAATAAGTTAGGGATGGAGACAAATTCTTTGGGGAATTAGAGGTTAGGGGAGGCTAAATGAAAGATGAATTTAAAGAAAGAAGTAGATCCAGAGGTTTATGGTCAAGGAACAAAGTTGACTGATATGAAGTTTCTTTTCTTTCTTTCTTTTTTTGTTTTTTGAGAGGGAGTCACTCTGTCACCCAGGTTAAAGTGCATTGATGCTATCTTGGCTCACTGCAACCTCTGCCTTCTGGGTTCAAGTGATTCTCCTGCCACAGCCACCTGAGTAGCTGGGATTACAGACATGTGCCACAACACCCAACTAATTTTTGTATTTTTAGTAGGGTTGGGATTTCATCATCTTGGTCAGGCTAGCTTTGAGCTTCTGACCTCAAGTGATCTGCCCATCACAGCATCCCAAAGTGTTGGGATTATAGGCATGAGCCACCATGCCTGGCCTTGAAGTTCCTTTTTCTTATTCCCATAATATCTTCTGGCTGATATTTAAAATTTGATGAATTAAACAGATGTTTAGTTACAGAAAAAGAGTGAATAAGTCAATAGGAAAATAAAGCTCAGCTCCACCCTACCACCCTCCCCCACCAAATTCTAACCTATAGTATAGGGAGAAAAACAGATAGAAAATACAAAAAAGAGAAAGATTTGCAACACATATTATTGATCTTAGATTTGCATTCAGAATTTAAAAAGAAAGAAAAAGGCCCACAATAAATTGGTAAGGAGTCAAACAAAATGATGGAAATACAAGCAAAAAAATGAAAGGGGAAATCATATGATAAGAAATATTGATGATAAGTAAACACAGAATAAATTCAACTTTATCAGGAAAATGGAAATACAAAGTAAAGCCATTTTTATATTGAGATACCATTTTGTACCCTAATTTTTTTTTAATTAAAAAAGTCTTTTTTTTAATACATCATGAAGCCTTGGCAAGGATAGAGATCAATGGGAACTTATATTCTAATGGTGGAAGTATTAGTTTGTTCAACCACTGTGGAAAGCAATTTAACAGTATTTACCACATGATATAATATGATCCAGCAAATCCTCTTCTAGGTATATTTCCAAGGATAGTCTTGCACATGGCATAGGAGATAGGTATAAGGATTTGTACTGCCACATTGTTTTTAATAGTGGAAAAATTGGGAAGCAATGACTTGTTTATGATTAAGTTAAAACCCTTATGATGATGTTTTACTCCATCAGAGATACATTGACTAGTGAAACTTCTCTTGTTTTCTTCTCCAGAGGAAGAAGACTAAATTATTTGTGAATTTGATATAAGGACATGAAATTGCATGGCTTGGCTTCTTTCTCTCTTTTTCTTATGAGAGTGCCTCCACGCCTGAAGGTGCAATGCTCTGCTTCTTTCCAGAAGTTTTATAGGGGCTAGTCCTGCCCTGTTGGCGTGGGGAGGACTGCATTAGGTGACCTCAGCCTATATCTTAGGTTCTAGGGTTCAGAATCTGGAAGCCCATTTGCCCACACATGTAAGTCATATTTTTCAGTTCAGTTTCACTGTAAAAGGATGATATTTTGATGTCTGTCTACTGTCTTCCTTTGTCTCATTTATTCAATGGGTTGGTATAGATGTATGCTATTTATATGGCCTCTTGAATCCTAAGATTGAGAAATAAGCAAGAAATACGCTTTGTGAAAGTAAAGAACATATGAAATAAAGAGGCTTTCAGTGTGGGCAGGGTGGGTAGATCTATGCTTTAATGATATACATTATGCTAGGCTACGGCCAGAGATGGATTTTTACCTTACTGAGTTTCTTAATGTAGCTTTGCCCACATGATTGTGACTGATTTTAGACAGGTAGGACTGCACAGAGGTCTTAAACATGCATCATCTGGTCCTGCCCTCCCTTCTTTTAGCAAAAGCAACTGCTCAGCAAGTTTCAGCAAAGACATTGGCCAAGGTGACATCTTAATCAAATGATGGGGTCTTGAAAATGCAGATTGCTGCATCTTGATTTGATCCTACACCTGGATCAAATATTGGAGGTCAGGCTAAGGCGGGCTTAAGTCTTTAAGCCAGTGTTGATAGAGCGTCTCTGGTTGATTTTAAGCTGCAAGGCATTACCGAGTTCCACACAAATTATTGAACACTAGCAGAGGTTCCAGTTTTAAACTTTTAGAAGTAGTCCTATATATGTAGCCCTAGATTGCTGTCTCAAATTCCTTCAAGAAAAATGAATAAAATGTTGAGAACTTGAGAAAAACTAATCTTGGATATCTTGGCTGTATGGCTTGTCACGGGTGAAAGGGTCACCCAGTTGTGTGTGAAGTCCAGCTTGCATGAGCTCATACAAGCAGATTGCTAAATCTTCAGTAATTTTGTGGTGGTTGATGACACGTTGGTAGTTTGAAATTGGCCATGCAGATAATTTTTACACTACCGAAATCAGTAAACCCTACAAATCAGGATTCTTCTCCCTGCCAGACAGTTGTTAAACATTTTTCATCATGTTTTCATATTGGCTTTGAGCTTAAAAATAACATAAGTTCATACCAGAATTGAAACCCAATCTGTGGTAGATGTTATTACTTTTAAGCCAAATAGGATCGAGAAACCAAGAAAGAGAGGCCATTTTGAGGGAATTTAAGTAAAGAACTTAAGGAAATTATTGCTGACCAAATAGGAAGACAACCACAGAATTTCATGCTGACAATAGATGTCTTTATTAGTTTGGTTTGGTTAGGATTCAAGGGTAGATTGGAGAGGCTTGAGACATATGGCATAATAGTAAAACACACACAGAGACACACAGACACGCACACACACGCAAACTGAAAGATAGGCTGACTTCGATAAAAGAGGAGAAATTCCTTTAGGAAATGTCTCCTTTAGGAACTGTCCATTCTCGTGTGTGTGTGTGTGTGTGCGTGCACGCACGTGCACATGTGCGCACACACACACACGAGAATAGACAGTTGTCTGAGGATAATTTGAGTTATTGTACTTTGTTATGGCCCTAGGGACACAATTTTAGAAAACAACTATAGCTTCATTTCAGGAATCTGCTGAGGGCAAATTCTCTGGATGAGTGAATTTAGAGAGTTGGGGAAAATCCTCCCCAGGAGGCCAATATGACAGGCTTAAGCAATTCTACAGCAAGCAACACTAGAAAACCTTTGAGGGCACTGGGATAGATGTGTCTGCTCACAACATTGAGCAGTGAGCAGATCTTTCATTGGGCAGAGGCCACCCTCCAAGCAACACTAGAATGGCAGAAACATGGGGCTCAAAGATGAAGTAAAAACTAAGAGCATGTGAATATTCTGGGCAGGGAAGAAGGCATCTCAAATTGGATTCATAGCTGCCACCATTAAAATTTCCAAACATTGCAATAAGGCTGCAACATCTTAAATGCCACAGTCTGAGAGACAAAAAAATAAGCATAAATAAATTTTCCCGACCAAGCTTCCCACCCCTAGATACTCAAAAATGGCAAATGCATAGATCCACATTAACCATTTGCTAGGAGATCTTTCCCATTTGATTTTAAATTCACAGTTTGTAGACACTAAACATGTGGCATAGATTTATTAGCATTCTGATGAAGTAGAAACCAGGATTTTCTCTCTATCTTATTAACCTCAGGTATCATTGGGGTTTGCTATGATGCTTGATACTAAAAATGGTCAGTTTGAGGAACATAATTTTGCCTGAGATAAATAATTTAGTAGATACTATTTCTTCTTATATCTTTTAGGTGTGAAACAGGTGCTGGGATAGTATTTTATGTCCTATTAATCTTGTAGTCCATTTAGTGAGACATGTTATTAAAATTATGCATATTTTGAGACCTTGAAACCACTAAATTAGTTCTAAGAGTGCAGCCAGAGATGTAACTTCTGAAAGACTGAATTCTTCTGTGCTGCTAAGAGCCCCTTTAGCTGATAGACTGAGTAGAATAAGAAAGTAGACAGGCTGCCCTTTAAACTTCCCTTTCTCATTTATTTCAACTTCAAGTCACAATGGCAAAATAATTTGATTTTTGACAGTGATATCTTTAATCTTTGAATATTAATTTCTCATGAGCAATTTGTAATGGGAAATAGATAAAGAGTGAATTTCAGCATTGATATGGAGTGGCCTTGGAGCTAACGTAACTAATGTACCACTCTGACGTGTTCAGAACCTTTTGAGAGTTTACTCTACACTTGACTTTGGAGGGTGCTCTCTACATTAGCACTGCTTCCAAGAAGAAGCCAAAAGAGTAATGGTTGGTATTAGGAAGGAGGCCTTGTAAATATAAGAATGGGGCTACCCTAATAGAATGATCTTCTTTTCCCTGTTTGATCATACATTTACTGGCTAAACCCAGTAGATTAAGATAAAAACTGAAAATTGTCGGGAAGAACATTTTTTTTTCTGCTCCAGTTGCTTCATTTCCATCTACCCTCACTCACTTCTCCCCGATGAGGAGAGAATTACCTGACTATTGATTTAGGATGTGGAACTGGGCATGCATATCTGGGAACTGACACTGCTCCCAATTGCTCTCAAGGTTATCGGCTGTATTAATCTCAGTCATGAAAATCTTTTCCCCAGAGTGAAGCTTGTATTGGTCCAGTACTGACTGTGAGTAAGTCAGCCTAATTATGGAGTTCAATATTATGAAACCCACTTCTCTGCCGTATGTAAGTTACATTCCCTGATACCAGCCTTGTAGGTTATAACGGTAATGTTTGGGCTCTTCATCTGTGAATTCCAGCTTCATTTGAGAGGGAAATACTCCACACTCCTGATGTTGTCTTTTAAGTGGAACTATCTGCATTTGTATAACCTTCCTGCCCTCTCTATATCCCCTTCACTTACCACTTGGAGAGGTAAAATGACTTACCTTATGGGTGATTTTGAAAAAAGAAACCAGGCATGTCTTCATCTCTTCTTCCATTTTGGAAGAGATCTGACAATTACTCTTGGCCATGCCATGAAGTTAGTGGTAAAGGCTCTCCTCTTGTCTGCCCCAACTTACACTATGTATTTTCATATTATTTTAGAATATTTCATTGTGTTGCAGAAGATAAGAAATACAAATGGAATTGATGAAACTCATTTAATATGTTTAATTATATATAAGTTAGTAACCTATAAGATGACAGACATGGATAATTAGAGCATATGAATGCTAAACACAGATAAAAAGGAAAGAAGCATCAAGAGGATCTAAATATTTATAATTCATTAAATAGAGATGAGGCACTGAAGCATCTAATATTGATGATCTGCATGAAGCAGCAGTCACTAGTGATGAGGTCTTAAACCGGTGGTCCATTGGCAATACCCATTCTGGCCCTACAAGTTCTCTGCCCAGGAAAAGCAATTAAAAGTTTGTAGTTGCTTGTCAGGCTAATTGCCCCTGGATCTCTTCAATAAAGCAAGAATATATGTTGGCCTGGCCACCTTTTATCTGAAGACCCCCTTGCCTCAAAATTTAACTCTGGTCCTCACAACCCCATCATCAGGAGGAAAGACTGATGCTACAGAGACACAGAATTCAGCTTGCATGGTCCCTTTCTCTTGCTTGCATCCTATCCTAGCTGTATTAACTTATGCCATATCTTTCCCTTTTCTTCTCACTATGTTTTATATTGATTTAATAAGCCATGTGATTTGAGCATCTTAACTTGGCCAGTAAACCTCTCTATTATGTGACCTCTGGAGTAGCTTGTCTCGTGGTGTACTCGGAAGCCATCATTTTAAAATGTAATTTACCACATGCTAAGACTGATTCTGAATTGATTCAACACTACAAGAGAAGATGGGTTTACTAGAATTTTATATCTCATCTACCAGTAGATGAACAGATAAAGTATGATTTATCCATGAATGAGCTCAATATAATTATTAAAATGAGTAAAATTTATTTAATGTAACAATAGGAATAAATGTAAAAAATGCAATAGCAAATGTAAAAAAATTGACTACTGAAAAATACACACAATGCAACCCATTTATATAAATGTTAAAAACCTATAAGTTTCTAATTGTGGCTTAGAATCCCGACTACCCTTCTCTTTTCAGTGAGAGAAGAGCCCATTGCCCAAGATTCAGCAGTGTACATGGTCATACTGGCAGACATTATCCAGCCTCCCTGGAAGTTGGGTGCAGCCATGAGTCAAATTCTGCCCCATATGATGTGAACAGAATTATGTGTACAACTTCAATGTGTTATATCCATAAATGTGAAAGGAGCTGCACATCCCCCCTCCCTCTCTTCTCCCTTTCCAATGGCTAGAATGCAAGAATGTCAACTTCAGCCATGAGGACACCCAAGGTCATGATGAAGAAACAAGAGAGGAAACATAGTTCTTGGCTAACCATGTGGGTAAAGATATCTGGCCTGAATTGCTAGCCTATCACTGGACTCTATGAGACATGGAATTTTTGAACCATTATATTTTGGAATTTCTTTGTTACAGAAGTTTAGTATGCATCTAATTAATGTAATGCAAGATGATAAATTTATTTTAGATTCATATGCAATAAAATAAGTAGTTATGGGATGATGCACACCAGTTAGAGGATCATGGTTCACTCTGTGGAAGGAGACTAAAAGCGATGGGGTAGTGCAAATGTAGGTGATCTATAACTAGTAAGATGAATGCACAAAGTTGTAAAAATCCAGACTCATTATTTTTGGCTTGCTCATTCACATGTCACTTTCTTCCTCAAGGTCACAAGAGGTTTGCTGGAATCCAGCCATCACATTCCTATTCCAAGCAGAAAGCAATAAAATGAAGGAGAGAGAAAAAAAAAACTGATGCCAAATTAAGGTCACTTAAAGAGATTTTATGTAAATCTCACCCCAAAACATCTGCTTACATCTCTCTGTACTCATGCCCTCTCTATTTTGTGCTCCATGTTATAGTTAAAGCGACCCAGTGTTTTATGCACCAATAACATCTCAAGCCTCAGTATTCAGTTCAGACCTTAAAATGGCATATGAGACCCTTCATGATCCAGCTATTACCCCTCCAGTTCCATCTCCTATCCCTTCCTGCTTGCAGGCAATGTTCCAGACAGATCAAATGCTTTTAGTTCTTGAAAATTGCTATACCCTCTCTTGTTCCTTTGCCTTGGTAACTACATCTTCTATTTGGAACTTTCTTTCTTCACTTAATTCCTTTATTCATTTAAGACTACCTGCCATTTCAGACACTGAAAAGTATTCTTGGTGCCTGGTCTGGAACAGATATGCTACAAATAAACTTTGAAGGCATTCTACATGTATCTATAATATATAACATTTATCACATGTATTAAAATTATTTATTTGTCTATTTTCTCTACTAGATATTCAACTCCTTAAATGGATAAATTTCCTTGTATTTCTGGTGCTTGACATGTGTGAGTTGTTTAATAAATAGGGTTAAGTATATGATTTGCCATCTAAACCAGGATGCTATTAATCATTCCATTGGCACAACAGGTGTAAGATGGGCAAACTGGGACATATTATCTTCTTATTAATAAATGTTTGGATAATACATTATCAAAACACATACACCATTGTATTAGAATTTTAAAAATCTGGTTCTGTTATTTGACTTTTATTTTCTTAGTAACTTCAGCACCAAGCATGGCTCATGGCACACCGTAAGTGCTTCACAAGTGTTGAATAAGTCAGTAAGTACGTGCTACGACCACTTACAACCTATGCAACTTCATGTGGGAAGCAGAATTCACCCTTTATGCACTCGACAGAATTTGTAGAGATTAAGATTGACAAGTCAAATCAGAAAAAGAGCACTTTTCATTGAGAATACAAGAAAATACTTTCACAGAAGAGGTAGTCTGAACCATGGTTACTTTCTACCATTAACTTTGACTCATATGTGATTTTTCCTGAGGAGATTCTTTGCCTCTTGTCAACTTAAACCTTGTGAAATCCTGCAATCTTCGAAGTTCATCATAAATAATTCATCTCCCAAAACTTTTTCATGTGTTGGTGTATCAGAGAATAAGGTTACCGTGGAGCATTGTCAAGACACTGTCTACACCAGAAGATGTGAAATTTGGAACATCTTTGAAGAGGAGGTCAGAAATACCAAAATTACTTCATTCCTGCACATGGCTTGGCTAAAAATTCAGCTCAGTCAGTTCACTTTCAAGAGCATAGTTCTCTTTCCTTTTATGTCCCTGTGTTGTTGTTATACTAGCCACGTCTAGGAAGAGTTTTTTTCCCTCTTGTGTAGGAGTCTTCTGCCCGCAGGCCCATTTGTGTTAAAATTAAGAAACACTTTGATGGAGTGATGAAAAGCAAATGCTTAGATGATTCACAGAGATCTTTGCTTAAGTGCTGAATTTAAAACAATCACTTCCAAACACACTCATTATCTACTAGCTGTTCCAAGTTTCCAAAGCACAATTAAATTTAGTTAAAAATTATGAACTTGTTGGTACATATTTATTTCTATACACATACAGCCAGGCAAAAGTGTTAACATTTAGTCATGGTCTAAGGAATGTAGGGCTTTGGCGACTTGGTTTTTGAGATATTTAGGTATGCGGATAGCAGGATGGTGAGATTACTCCTGGTACGTCATTCCAAGTTTCCATCTACTTGGTCAACAATAACTCAATTGGAGAAGTTTCAATGCACATTTATCAACCAAAATAAATTTGTAACACCTACTTCTTTTCAGGAGGCTTCAAAACCAGTCAGAGACTGGCCAGGTGCGGTGGCTCACATCTGTAATCCCAGCACTTTGGGAGGCCGAGGTGGGTGGATCACCTGAGGCCAGGAGTTCAAGACCAGCCTGGTCAACATGGTGGAATCCTGTCTCTACAAAACAATACAAAAAATTAGGCAGGTATGGTGGCAGACGCCTGTAATCCCAGCTACTCCAGAGGCTGAGGCTGAGGCAGAAGAATAGATTGATTATATACTATAGTAATACGTGTAGTATATATGTAGCACAATATATATATCTATACATAATGTATATATTTATACAACCTCTGGGAGGCAGAGGTTGCAGTAGCAGAGATTGTGCCGTTGCACTCCAGCCTGGGCAACAAAAGCAAAACTTCATCTCAAAAAAAAAAATAAAAAAGTCAGTAACTATGGCAAATCACTACCAAAATTCTCTAGGAAGGCTAAATCATAACATTCCCAGTTTTTAAGCATAGTGGTTGCAGCTTGTGTTTCCACGAGGAACCAAATTCTTCTGGATAACACCAAAGGAATTTGAGCTATTAATTTCCCACTGCATATTCACAACCAAAGAAAATTAGACCTAAAAGGGGCTATATGTTAGAAAGAGACTTAGATCTACCACTAAACAGAAAACCCTGAATAATTAATTTACTTCTCCTTTTCATGGCCTTGTTCTCCTCAGTGATAAACCTAAAGTAAGTGATCTACAATTTTAATTGCAAATATATGAGTCTACGAATTCAAGGCACGAAAAATCAAGAGACAAGTACGTCTTTTGACCACTAGTCGTCCTTCTTGTGTAGAAAATGAGGGTACTTCTTGTTATTCTTCTTGAGCAGAAAATGAGGTGCTCTTAGTTTAGTTGTTGATATGTCAAAAATAGAAGACATTATGCCTTCAAAATGCTTGGTCTTCGTTTTCCTATTATCATAATATTTATTCTGGGCATTTTTTGTATAGAGATCCAGAGCTCTGTATTATAAAGGGGATAAACTAGTGATGGAGTTGAAACTTATGAAGCCATTAACTGTTTTCCTCAGAGGAGGGAGCTTTTGTTAGGATCCAATTGATGGCCATGGATCCTAGGTAGGCAGTTGACATTTGAGAGTTTACAGTTTTCAAAGAGAGGAGTTTCAAAAACGCTGCATTTACTTGGGGAGGCATGTGTCCACATTTTTGGGCATAAGGGCAGGAGGAAACTACAAAAAGAAAGGGCTAGACATCTACTTGTCTGTTTAGCTCCCTGTAGGGGTGGGGGCTCACTCTTGCATTTACGGCACTGCAAATGTTAACACCCCAGATTGACTCCTGGAACAAGTGAATGACAGACACATCAAATAAGGGGCTTTATCTCAACGTATATTTTCAAATACGAAGGATTCCTCAACTCCTAGCAGCAAAAATAACTGGTGTTTTTCTGAAGCAGTTTTGAAACCCAAAGCATTTCAAATTCACATAAAAGCACAACTTAAATGTACCACCTGTATGCTTCGATGAAGAGAATGGCATTGGATGGGAATGTGTGTTCTCTAAAATTTATGGCTGAAATATTCAAAGTATGTGGAGATTCATTTTTATCACTTTAATTCTTGGAACATCCAAGTTAAAATAGAGTCAAATTGGCAGGTAGCCTTTTTTATGTCATATTAGCTTATAATAATGATTATATTACTGTAGTTACAGTAATATGTGTAGTATAGATATATAGCATAATATATATTTATACATAGTATATATATGGTATTAGTTATGTATATAGTACATAAAACTACATTTATACTATATATAATTCTATAAATGCTATAATATATAGTATATATAATATATTATATTAACAGTATGACATGTTTTATACATATAACTATTAATACATACTACTAAATAACTATAATATAAATCTATACGATATATCTATATAATATAAATATTGCTAGTATAATATATACATTTGTTATTATATAACACATATTATACATTATTATATATTATATTACTATAATATTGTAATAGTTATAATAAGAATAGTATTTATTGGGTTTACTTTGCAGTGAGCACCATGATTAATGTTTTACTAATTTTTCCTATTTAATACTCATGTGAGCCTATGAGGTATAATTATTATTTCCATTTTGCCCATGATGAACCCAAGGACTAGAGAGGAGCCCAAGAACACATAACTACCATGGAGCAGAGCTAGTATTTGAATTCACACCCAAACTCCAACTATTGCAGTCCACTGCTAAAGACTTAGCAACTACTATAAAGATGGAAGAAAATTTTTAAATGAATCAATATTATTTCCTGTTAGCTTTTAATTGACTAGATAGTTGTATTGACTAGAGATTTTAGTTTAAAAATTATATTTGCTGAGACTGGATTCTTGTTAGAAAATATCATTTGTGAAAATTGGGCTAAATTGTGAAATTCAAATACACTATTTTTTGGAGGATGCACTTAAGGCAACTTTTACTCATGCAAGCTAACGATTACTCTTAGTGGTTCAGAAGCACTGATGTCAGGAATGACGAGAAATCTGGTTTTATCATCTAATCTTTTAAAGATCTCAGTTGGGTGGTGGAAGGAGAGGACAGATAATCTGGTTTGTTTGCCTTTTCTGTTTGGTTGATTGTCTGTTTGTGAACTCAAATTATTTGAGAAAATGTTTTAGTTCCTCTGGGAGGGAGAACTTACAATACCTGGACAAGAGTTTTTCTGTGTTCTGTTTTTTCTTTTGACCCATGGCTGGGGTAGTAGAATGAGAGCTATAAGCTCTCTGTGTGTCTGTGTGACTGTATTTGAGAAAAGCCTTTACCTCTTTTGACAGATTCTATTTTTCAAAAAATGGCCACTACAATATCTACCTTCCAACATGTTATTACAACATGACTTTGACATTCTTAACATTGAGAGCAAGATCTATATTCTATACTTTTAAATTCGAGCAAATTTTGCACTCAGGTATAAGTGGCACTGTGGAATTTCTGAAGCTAGATCATAAAAGACAATACAATTGTTCTTATGCTTGGGACCAACTACTATGCTGTGGGAAAGCCCCAGCCATCTATGTAGACAGAGCTGCATGGAGACAAACCAAGGGCCCAGCTATCTGCCCTCATCAATGTCACAGCCAACTGCCACAACTAACACTGACTTTTCAGCCACATGAGCAAGATCTCTTAGAAGTGGATCCTCCATACCCCAGTTAAGCCATCCCAATGACAATGCATGGAGCCTTCTCTGCCAAACTCTATGCAAACTGTAGATCTGTAATACAAATAAATGATAGTAGATGTCTCTAGCTACTAAAACTGGAGCCCAATTTGTCATGTGAATGAAATATTTTTTATTGCTAGAGGATAGTAATACATTAAGCCACAGAGTTTTTCAGTATAAGAACTCTGTTCCGATTGGTTGATAGAGATTCATGAATACATATATATGATATACCTCAAGTCTCCATGTTTTATATTCTTACATTTTACATTTTAATTAATAGTCTAAGTTCAAATAATTAAGGTGACTCTTTGGACCAAAGCTGGTTTAATAATTTTAAAAAAACAGCTATGTGTCTTTTTCCTGGCTTTAGTAACATAGAGCATAATACCAGTCTACATCGTGTTCTATATAACATTTGGGGTTTTTGTTTGTTTCTTTGAGTCAACATTATCAATGATTTTATGGCTTTTCAGGTTTCTTTTTTAAGTTCTCGGGTACATTGGCAGGATGTGCAGGTTTACATAGGTAAACATGTGCCGTGGTGATTTGCTGCACCTATCGACCTATCACCTAGGTATTTAGCCCAGCATGCATTAGCTATTTTTCCTGATGCTCTCCCTCTCCCCACGCCTACCCCCACAGGCCCCAGTGTATGTTGTTCCCTTCCCTGTGTCTAACATTGGGGTTTCAAAAATTTAGTTAATCTGAACTCTTTAACATTCTTAAACTATTTTACCAATCAAATAAGCCAACATTATTTCTATACAATGTTTAAAATTAAGTAAAAGGTAAAATTATGTGTTCAACTAAATTGAATTTTTTTAAACAAATGTTTTTACATAAATAATAGTTGGGTTCTGTAGCACATCAGCTTAAACATAATTTCTTTTCTTGTTTTTTTAGACGAAGTCTTGCTCTGTCACCAGGCTGGAGTGCAGTGGTGCAATCTCAGCTCACTGCAACCTTCGCCTCCTGGTTCAAGTGATTCTTCCACCTCAGCCTCCCGAGTAGCTGGGACTACAAGTGCACACCAACACACCCAGCTAATTTTTTTGTATTTTTAGTAGAGACGGGGTTTCACCATGTTGGCCAGGATGGTCTCCATCTCTTGACCTTGTGATCCGCCCGCCTCAGCCTCCCAGAGTGCTGTGATTACAGGCTTGAGCCACCGTGCCTGGCCCAAACATAATTTTTAAAATGTATAATTAATTTTAAATTATTCAACTGAAATTAAATTAATTAATTTTGTAAAGCATGATAGAATACTAAAACATTGGTTACCAAATATTGTTTACATGTATTGTACTTATATATGTATATATAAGTACAATACATGTAAAATGTTGTCCCTTGTCTACATATTTTGTAGAGTTGCCGTATCTTTGAATCATATTAACACATGTATTTATTTTTGCCACTTTAAGAAAGTGTGAAAGGAATTGTCGCTGTTGGGAGTGATACTATACTATCTCAATAGAGATTCTTACTCTTCTGTATTCATAAACTCTACTAGTATGCATGTTAACACGCTCGTGTATGACACACAGTTATCAGTTCTTTCCTATCTCCCAGTTCTCTCTGTGAAAAAGTAGTCAATCTAGTTAAAAATTACAATTAAGGGGCAATCAAGATTATGTTATGAAAAATATTGACAAAAAAGCTTGACTGAATACCAAGGTAATGGTTGTGCCTTTGTTTATCAAGGGTAAAAGAGTGTAGTTTTGACCAAAGGAAAGTGTCAGGTTTGTTAGAAATATGAAAGAGGATAATGAGAGACAACTTTGTGTGGATGTGGAAAGTTATAGAAAGCTTCTTACTATATCTGAAAATAATGAACCTGAAAGAGAAGTCATAAAATATGTTAAAATTTATATAGTTTTGAGGAACTTACTCAAAAGATAATTGAAAAAAAAAAGATAGTTAAGGATCCTTTACTGCTAACTATTATATTTATACAACACTAGACTTGGTTTTCTCTTTTTCAAAATGGTGAGTGTGACTTGGCATATTCTGCTGTTTACAAACATAATACAAGTTTATCCTTTATTTTTTGTACATTTCACTCAGAGAACAGATATTCTATGTAAAACTATTATTTAAATAAAACAGAAAAAACTCCTTACTTTAAAAAGTTGTTTCCTTACACTTGTATATTTAACAAAATATATTGTTTTTCTGATTGGTAAATAGCCAGAGTTCCACGATTTATTCTTTTCAGGTATCCATGATCTTATTTTAATAAAATGACCACATCTATTTTGAGAACTTTTTTGTTTTTGCCTTCCAAGATCAAACCCTAAACTCAGGGGAAGGAAAAATAAATATATCTTTTATACTTAAAATGATTTCAGAGATTTCCCAAAGAATCTGAGAGGAATCACAAAATTTTTTATAGATGCCAGAAATTATTAGGTATATTTAATATGTTTGATATTTCTTAAATAGCTCAACACCACAGTAAGAGCTGTTTTACTGGAATGATTACCATAATTGTCCTGCAGGGAAAAATCATCAAAACGTAAGAGAAGCTCACCCTTCCCTAGGTGGCTTTCTGGCAGTCCAGGAATGTCAACAGATTATAGGGATCTTAAAAAGAAAGAAATTTGACCACAATGATAGGTACTGCAGGGAAACTCATAGAGGTAAATTTGTTGGACTTGGTGTTGCAGGCTCAGGATGAAAGAGCAAATAACATAGGCATTTTTGAAAGTGCAACCCTAGATTCCGTATACAAATTTCCACATGAAAGATAATTCTCTGGCATTAGTAGTTTCTTAACACTATATGGCTCTATGCATTCAAGTAAGTGAACACTTAGTGCTGTGTATATGTAAATGAAATGGCCAGAACACAATATGTAATCGTTGGGTGCGTATGTATTCATGAGAAATAAAAAAACTTTGGAGATTATTTATGGTCATAAGAGTGTATATTAAGAAAACATTTTCACAAACTTAGGAGGCCAGCATGTGTTTTCAATGTTTTATTTTGTATGGAAACACTCTTTAATCAGCCTAGCCAAGGATTATTTACTCATTTAAGGGAATGTAGCTTTGTTGGACTTGGTCTTTTCTCTTGTTTATAGGTCTAAATTTTGTTAGCTTACATGCTTACTTAATAAATTAAAACAAAACATATAATTTGTCTTCCAAACCAGGATACTATTAAACATTACACTTGGACAACAGTGTCAGTGTAGATACAAATGATTTCTCAGCCACATAATAGAAAATAATAATCACAAAGATTATTGCCCTGGAAGATATTAATCAGCTTTGTGTCTAACCTAGCAAATGTACTCAACTACACATAGATACCCAGTTTTTCAAATGCTCTTTGAACCAGTTTTACCATCTGCTGGTTCCCAAATTAATGAGTTGAATATATGAACACTATGCTTTTAACTTTTTGAAAATTATACTTTGACAAATGTTTTTGCAAAGTATATTTTGGGGTATAAAAGTCCCAAGAGAAGAGAAGACGTTTTATGGAGAAAATGATTTCATGTTTATGTTCAAGTAAGTTTGGAAAAATGTGACCTTTTTTTTTTTTTTTTTTTTTTTTT
>NW_016108076.1:429210-430257 GCF_001604975.1 Cebus imitator | reverse complement strand
GAACTTGAACATAACTCTTTCCTTCACTTTTCCTCCCTCCTTTATTTCATTCATTCATCTTCTTTTTTGGTTAATAGACATATTTAAAATCCTATTGGCTTTTTCCTCTAAAAATGCTAAATTTTTCCTCTCCACTCCTTCTCTGCTGATACCATCCTAGTTTGAGCCATTATGATCTATTGCCTCTTGCCTGCACTTAGCAATAGCCTGCAACATGGGTTTCTTACCTCTATCCTGCTGCTCTCCAATCCATTCTTCACAGAGAGGCCTAAGTGATCACCCAGAAATGTAATTTATACAAACTTTTTCCATTTTTAACTTTCCGCTGGCTTTGAATTGAATTCTGACTAAATCCAAGTCCCTTCCCTGTCAGGCTCCACATAATTGCCTGCAGTCCACCCTCTCTCCTCAGCTCAGCTGCATCTGCTCTCTTCTTCTCATTCACAGTATTCTATCCTCACCTGCTTTTTCCTTTTCCCAGAGCAATTCGTAATTCTTCCACCGTAGGGTTCTGCTTCCTGGGATAGTCTTCCTGCAGATCATCCCATGTTAGCTTTTCCGTATCCTTCAGCCCCAGTTTAAATGTCACTTCCTCCAAGAGGCCTTTTTGACCACTCAGTTTAAAATGGATTGTCCATCCTTCAAAACATGTAATTTTCCCACATCACTCTATTTTATTTTATTCATAGGACTTATAACTCTCTGAAATTGTTTATTTGCTGATTTACTTACTTCTTTATTAATGTCCCTATTCCACTCTTGTATATTGTACTTTCTGCTCTATCCTCAGCACCTAGAATAGTGCTTAGTATTCAGTAAACACTCAAAGCAAACAAACAAGCAGATCAATGAATTAATTCTATGGAATAAACCATGCAAAAGAGTTGAGTTGTGAATGATGAATGCTGAACAAAGGTTGAAAATGGTCTTTTCCTTAAGTGAAAAAATAAAAAAAGACTCATAGGCGGGTGTTGAACAATGAGAACACACGGACACAGCGAGGTAAGCATCACACACTGGGGTCTGTGGGGGGGGGGAAACAGGGAA
>NW_016108076.1:319714-429081 GCF_001604975.1 Cebus imitator | reverse complement strand
TACCTATGCAACAATCTTGCATGTTCTTCACATGTACCCCAAAACCTAAAATGCAATAAAAAAATAAAAATAAAATAAATAAATAAAACAAAACAAGCAAACAAACAAACAAAAAGAGTAGGATCTGGGAGAATCTGGGGGTTGTTTATAAAATTAGGTCATCTGAGGTCTCCCAAACCGTCAGCCAAGAGTGCCTAACTGATGCAGAGCCACATTATCTTGCTAGGCATAAAATACAAATAGGCAGAGTCTAAAAATATGTCTACATGACCTGATTTAAGGGTGCTGAAAATGTGCTGTGCTCTAAAAGTCTCATATTCTTTACTTTAGAATTGCTTGAAAATCTACTATTCAGAGGCTTTTTAAGGATATCTTTGTCCTCTTTTAAAATGCATGAATTCCTCGAAGGATTAAGGCAAAGATGGAAGGGAAAAAATTGTTGGCCCAGGGCGGGAATTGAGTCTGCAGATAAGGTTTCCTGTGGCCCAAACAAGTGTTTGAGTATTTCCATTATTTGCCAATATTTAATAATTAAGAGGCTTTCCAGTAAATTTCTCTTTTTTATGTTGAAACCACACCCACTTTCCTTCTTGGTGACAATCTTGTGAAAAAACAGGCATCCTTTAGGGGCCTCCAGTTCCTGCCTAATGCCTGTCACTCCTTGAAGTTACCTGTCTGAACTTTGCAACGTCTCATTTTAGGATACTGTTATCTTCTACCTAATAGTGAATTACCTAAAACAGATCCTACCCGCCCCCAGGAGAAATTTCGGAAAGACTTCTGAGTTTTGTTTTAGGTAGGAGATGGCGATTTTTTTAAAAAGTGAGGCTATGGTAATCTTCGTGGTAATCATAGATATGTAATATGATTCTTAGAAAGGAATTTAGAGATTATCATAACCTCCCACTCAATGAAAGAATTGTCTTACCTAATCTTTTAAGGCAGAGCTCTCTCTCTGTGGCCCAGGTTAGAGTGCAGTGGTTCAGTCATGCCTTACTGTAGCCTGGACCTCTTGTGCTCCAGTGATCCTCCTACCTCAGTCTCCTGGATAGCTGGGACTACAGTCACCCTTCACCATGCTGGCTATTTTTTGTATTTATTTGAGGGTCAAGGCTTTGCCATGTTGCCCATGGAGGTCTTAAACTCGTGGGCTCAAGCAATCGGCTCGCTTCGGTCTCCCAAGGTTCTGGGATTACAGATATGAGCCACCGTGCCTTGCCCTTTGCAGCAGACTTTTGAAGAAGGCATTATTCTACCCCTCTTTGAGCATGAGAAAATGGGTCCTCAAAGAGTTGACACAGCTAGTGTCAGGGTCTAGGCTCTATCTGACTTGTATTTGTTTTCAAGTACAGAGGTCTTTCCACCACACTCCACTGCTTCCCTATAAGGGGGTAGGATTTGTGTGTAGCTGGTGTGAGAAATTTGTCTCGGTCAATTTGTATGTCTGCTCAGTTCTCTGGACTCTGCTTCTCTGTCCTGGACTGTGACCCCAGACACAGTTCTGGATGCCCTGTGTCACTGGCATAATGAACATGTAATTTTATTAATGTGTCTAACCTTGATTTTGACTGTGGTCTCTTGGTTCGTCTTCCTTTATCACTGCTGTTATTGCTCAGTTTGTTCACTCTTTGTCTGGCTGATCCACAAGTTTTGGTGGTGATTTTCCTGAGTTTTCTGGATTGCAACCTCACTGTCTTTAGAGCCCTGCTATTGAAGGAGGATTGGAGGACAGCAGCCGGGCATCATTTGGGAACTTGTTAGAAATGAAGCATTTTAGATCTCTTCTCAGACCCACTGAATCAGAATCTGCATCTGAACAAGACCCCTGGTGTGATTCATATGCCCATTAATGCTTGCAAAGCACCACCTTTCTTATGACTTCTTTCTCAGGCATCCTGGAGTAGGTCTCCTTATTGCTGTAGCTATTCTGCTTTCCCATTGGATCAATTGAAGTCAATCAGAAATATTGACAGTTACTTGCACCTTTGATGTCACCTGATTCTAGAGACTGTGACTGTTTTACTTCTCCCTAGACTCTACTTGGCTGCCGTATTTATTTGAATGTCATTGACAGTAGTGTGTGTGTATGCGTGCAGTTTGCGCAGAAGAAAGTATCTAGTTGAAGAGTGTATTTCCATCAAGATGGTAGGTATATGAACTGAACATTAGAAGTTACAAAGGATTTTACAAGGATGGAGTTTGAGAACAGAAAATGAAGAAAAAAGTATCTTATAAAAACCACCAATGAAATTAGGCATTTCTTAGTGACAACCAATGTGGTAATATTTCACATAAATTCCTCTCATCTAATACTCACAAAGCTCTATAAATTAGATTTATTATTATCCTCCTTTTACAAATAAGGAAACGGAGGTACAAAGATGTTAATTAACTTTTTCCAAGATTACAACACAAGTAAATGGCAGTGCAGGCCTTTGATGATAGGTAGTGTGGATAGCATCCCCACACTCTTAACCACATCACTGCAGGTAGAATCAATGTGAGTAAATAACTCTAGGTATGAGAAAAAGGAGCTCAATTCACTGCACCATGAATAGTCCAGATTAGTGAGAACCTAATATATAGGAAGAGAAATGATGGAAAGAAGAGACAGATACATTAAAAATTTCTATATAAAGAAGAGTCTAGGGTAGAAACCTGGTGAAGGGTTGCTAAGGGGTTTAATTTGATGTTTCATTTACATAATAAACATTCTGTTTATACTTAGTGTATTACATCTGAGGTGGATTGACAGTGGTGGTGGGGGCAGGCAAGGGCCAATGAATGACATGTCAAAGCTAGCTAGCTCTTGTCATTGCCAAAGCTGGAGGACTCAGCTGAAGAGCATGCACGACCTCAAATGTTGACCTGCATAAAGGTAATGTAGCTAATAAAATATCTGTATGCAAAGGAGATTGGGGAAAGGATGGTGAAGGGTCATGAGATGCAGAAAAGGGAGTTGGGGAGTGGACTAATAGGTAATAGGACCTCAGCTAGAGCAGGGGCTCCCAGTTTACAAAGGAAGAGATGGCAAAAACCTGTACCTCATTACTGGCATGAGCATACAGGAGTGGGAGTGATATTGAAATCACTGAGATTCAGAATACTGGTTATTTGAGTCACTGGAATTCAAGATAATCAGTATTCTGAATCTCAGTGATTAGAAATTTTATAGAAGGACCACACTGGACTAATAGAAATAGAGATCTAGCCTCTATTTAATCGCTTGAGGGGAAGGAGATATCTCTAGTTTTCCTGGCATCCTGTTCTACCATGAGATGATTCAAGTTATTATTGATGAGGGAACTAAAGTTTGCATCAGCAAAACAACTAATCTTGGGATACTGGGGTCATGTTGTTCCACAAATATTTTTTCCATTATGACATACCCATTATTATAAAAATGAAAATATTTTCATTATTACAATCAGAAGAAATGTTTATCTTTTAAAATACTAAGAGAAATCTATAATTAAACAAAAACAATTTAGTGAAATAAGTGCTTATAATAATATGTAAAAAATTATATCAGAAACCTGAAGGAAAAATAACAATTAGATGAGAGAAAAAAGTTCTTGGGGCAGGGGTGAGAGAGTAGCATGTGTGAACACCTTGGGATGATAGTGAACAGGGAGTAAATTTGGGGAAGTGTGAGTAGTTTAGATCAGATAGAGTGGGGTGGATGGGGTAGACCAGATTCTGTAGGACCTAGTGAGCCAGATTAACTGTTTCAAACCTTTAAAAGCAGTTTCAGTTTGGAGTACCTATTACTAATGCTTACCAGTGTCTGGTTCTCCTCTCCTTCCTGGACACATGTAAGACTTACACCGTCCAGAACCCTTATAGTTGCGGGGAAGAGTGTTGGGCTCTGGCCAACAGACTGTAAGCAGCAATATGGACTATGGTAAATAATGGCTCACCTTTTCACCCTGAAATATCTATGTTCTAACTCCAGAACCTGTGAATGTGTTACCTGACATGGGCATAGTAACTTTGCAGAATTTGCAAATGTGATTAAGTTAAGTATTTTGAGATGAAGAAGCTACTCGGGATTATCTGATGGACCGAATATAATTGTAAGTGTACTGATATGAAGGAGAGGTGATGAAAGAATCATAGGACACAAACAGAGAGAGAGACAGAAAGTTGGAGAGAGAGATACTTAAGGGTGCCGTATTACTGGCTTTGAAGGTAGAGGAATGAATCTTGAACCAATGAATGTAAGCAACCTCTAGAAGCCAGAAAAAGCAAGGAAATTCATTGTTTCTTGCAGCCTCCAGAAGAGATCAGATGACACCTAGACTTTTAGCCCAGTGAGATACATTGGAGACTTCTGATATCCATACATATAAGATAATAAATTCATGTTGCTCTAAGCCACTATGCTACAGCAATATGTTATAGCAGTAACAGGAAACTAACACATGTACCGAGCTAATAAATACCTTTGAGAGGCTTTGCATTTCTCTACCTGAGCATTGAACACGGAAGCTCTGTAATAGTAGAGCTATGAAATTGACCCAGTTTGGATTGATGATAAAGACAGCTGCCTGAAAAAGTCCCTGATCTAAGCATGAATGAAATATAAACTTTATGTCTACGATTATTAAGATTTTATCTTTTTAACAGAAGTATTAGCCTATCCTATCCTGACTGATATAAAGCCATTGATGGCTTTTAGATAGACATGTGACAAGGTCAGATTTTCATTTTTAACTATCACTTTAGTTGTAGCATGGAGAATGGATGAAAGAGATTCTCATGTATTGAAAGTGGTTACATGTTAAAAGGCTACTGTAAGCATCCAGGAAAAAGATAACCATAACTGGATGAGGATGTGAATAAAGAGAAAAGAGTTTAAAAAATAATTTTGAAAATCAAATAAATATTTCCAGCTTCCAAGATTTTCAAATCACAAGATTGGTGATCAATTGGATACAGGAAGTGAAGGAGAAGAAAGGGTCAAGGATGGCCAAGATTTATGTTCAGGTGGTGGATTACGGTGCCAATAGCTGAAAAAGAGAGCACAAAAGGTGGATGATGAGGATGGGGAGATGATGCGTTTAATTTTGGCTTGGTTAGTGGTTTCCATTGGCCATTGAATTGGAAGTATGTTGTGGGAAGTAGAATATATTGGTCTGGAACTCAGTGCGGACTTTAAGCTGGGAGTTAGATTTGGGAGTAATCAGCATATAGATGGTAATTGAATCCACTCATTCATTCAGTTAGTTTTTGAATGCCTACTAGGTGAAAAACACTTCTAGGCACTGGGGATTTGGCAGAGAACAGATAAAAAATTTCTGCCCTCTTGTAGTGTGCATTCTAGGGAGAGTGGCTGAGATAACCCCAGAAGGAAGATAGAAGGTGAGAAGAGAGACACAACGGCTTAGGACAGGAACAAAAATGAGCCTATATTTCAAGACTAGCAGAAGAAATAAAGTCCAAACTTTACAATCTGTTATAAAAGATACCTCATAACCTAACTTTTGTCTTTCTCTCCAGACTAGTCAGCTGAAATTTCCATGATATCAGCTTTACTCAAAAGGAGATGGAGAAAGACCAACAGTGAGTTAGAAGAAACACCAGGACTTCAGGACCTGCAGCATCCCTGAAGGGCAAAGATCTGAGTGGGCTGCAAAAAGAGAAGTATTGTATGCCTGTCTCCTACATAGTAAAATATTATTAGATGGTGTGTTAACTATATACTGCTGTGTAAAAGCTTATTTTAAAACTTAGAGGGATACTTAAACAACACGTATTTGTTATATCACAGTTTTGGAAAGTCAAGAATTCAGAAACAACTTAGCTGAGTGGTCTGGCTTAGTGTCTCTCATGAGGTCACCATAAACATGTAGATCATGACTGGCAACTTTCAAAGCTTGATTGAGACTCAATGTCCTGCACCAAGATCACTCTTTTGACTATTTGCAAGAGTCTTTACTTCCTCACTGGCTGTGGTTTGAAGGGTCATTGTCAGAAGGGCCATCTTGGCTGTTGGTTACCCGTGGGGAAGTGCAACTTATTTGGGATGATAGGGCAGATGGTGGTAACATATCACATTGGTTTCCTTAAAAATCTCTGTTGTAACTATTCGCAATAGAAAATACATGGAACCAACCTAAATGTCCATCAGTGATAGACAGGATAAAGAAAATATGGAACATATACACCATGGAAAACTATGTAACCATAAAATAGAATGGGATCATGTCTTTTGAAGCAAGAGGGATGGAGCTAGAGACCATTATCCTAAGCAAACTAGCGCAGAAACAGAAAACCAAGAACTGCCTGTTCTCACACATAAGTGGAAGCTAAACAATGAGACACATGGACACAAAAAGGGGAACCATAGACAGGGGGCCCACTTGAGGCTGGAGGGTTGGAGCAGCGAGGGGATCGGAAACAATACCTATCAGGCACTATATCTGTTAACTGGGTGGCAAAATAATCTATATATCAAACTCCTGTGACATGCAGTTTACCTATTTGAAACCTGCACATGTACCCTTGAACTTAAAACAAAAGTTAAAAAAAAAGAAATCTTTGTCATGCATGCTTTCAAAAATATTAGCTTTTGGCGGGGTATCAGGGCCCCGGTACCTGAAGGATAAAAACAGGTCTGGCAAAAAAGGTGAGTTTTCCTGAACAAAATGTCACAATTCCTAATACCCCCACAATATCTACAACTTCAGGTTATTGCAATCTGGCTTTTAGGCTCTCTGCTAAAGCTCATCCCATCAAACATCTTAGTGGAAAGGGTTACACTTAAGTATCTTATTTATATTTAATAATAGTATATTTAACAAATATAATGTTAATTTATATTAATAGCATATATAAATTATATACTCATTTGTCTTATCTCCTATTTTAATATGATTTCCTATATTATTTATCATATATTTTATCACCTTTTGCTTTTACTTTCTGATCCAAGAGTAGTAAAAACAAAAGTCACCTGTTTAGCATAATATCCACAATGAAAGAAATAAGTAAAGTTACTATTTCAGGATATCACATCTACACATTAGTATGTTATATGTTCTGAAATGTCATGCAGTAAACTAAGTAACCGCAATTTATTTGGCTGCAGAATCTTTTTTTTTTTTTAACACAACACCTTAATGTCCAACTAACCCAGTGCTCCTTGGAAAACTCTTTGGAAAATAAAGATGTTCTAATGTTTCTCCTCTTCTCTTCCACAACTCTTGTTGCTCTCTTTAAAGTTCTTATGCTGTTGTTGAGAACTGCTATAAAAGACTCTTCATGGATCTTCTGCTTTTATTCCTCCTGCCCAATCCAGTTTTACATGTTCAAAATGGCTGTCCTAGAAAAAATCTAATTATAATTCTCTCTTTTTCAAAACCAACTTATGATGCTCCAGAATCAGGTGCAAACTCATTTACCTGGCACGAAAGATCCTCCTTCTGCTTTCTAGTCCTGGGTCCTGACAGCTTCATGCAGAAGCTCTGCAGCAACAGCAGCATGGAATTCCCAGTGCTCCCTAAGCATACCATGTTCTTTCTTCACTTTGCCATGGCTTTTTTCCACCCTGAAGAACTCTTTTTTCTTTACTTGGAAAGAAGATTATTAATCTTTAGGATTCTTCTTAAATATAACTATCTGAAATCTTTCTGTATTTCCTTGCCAGACAGACTTTTCTCCTGAGTACACTTTTTATTCACATCTTCCAATCCTATTTTGAATTTTAACTGCACTAGGTTGAAACTCGTTCCAATGAATCTAGTAGACTAGCCAAGCTGGCTCACAGCTGGAAAGGCACCAGCTCTCCTTCAGAAGCCAGACACTCTGCAGCCTGTGTTTGCTAAGACTGGCTACACCTCTATCTAAATTCAGAACAGGGACTTCTGTGAGTCCTTTAAATTTTAACAGTTGATCAGCTCCTAAGCAAGTTTAATTACTCCTTTCCCCCACCCCCACATCACCCAGTGACATGTTACATGTGTGTTTATGTGGTACAAATCCATTTAAGTGATCATAATGGTGCTTTGCACCTATCCTATATCCATTCACCCTTTTTCTAATCACATCACAGTGTTCTGGCTTTTCCTTCTGGGGAATCCCTCTCCCTAACTCTCACTTCTGGAGTTAGGAAGTGTTGACTCCATCCACATCTTAAAGAGTGGGTTCATAACCCAGAACTATACAATCAGATTATTTTATTCTTTTGGTCATAGTGATTGGCTGAGGAGTTAGTATGTGAAGAAAGTTATACCAATGAGATTTAATTTTTTTACTTTTACAAGAACTATTGAGGAAGAGGAACTCTTTCCTCATGAGTTACCAAGTTGGTCAAGTGCATGTCTGTAGTTACAGGGACCCGGTTCATAGAGAGGGCATTTAGGTAGGAAGACAACAGTGTGGAACAAAAGAACCAGAGATGGAGACCTGTATCTACCTGTTTTTGATGTCATTTGAGTATCTGCACCCAACTTCATTTGGGCTTTTTAATCGTGTGGGCCAATTATTTTTTTTTCTTATGTGCGATTGGCTTACTTAGCATTTAAGAAGTCTGGTAATAAAAAAGGTGTTTGTTTGCATATGCCTTCCAAGTAATTGTTTTCTCATTTCTACAGCTATGTAATATTATGCTAGGTACTCCTGTTTTCTTATGTGAATCATTTTTAGGGTCACTGAGCCTTTATCATAAAGTAAGCATGAACTTTTCCTGAAAAATATCATTGGTTCCTAAGAATGTCATCAAGTTCTTTTTATTTTCCTGGTGTCAGACAAATTGATTGTAAACTTCATTTGGAATAATACATAAGTGAGAATAGCCAGGAAATCTCCAGAGAGGAAAGGGGGAGGGTGGCATCTTCAGCAGATGTTAAAATCTATAATAAAATTTCTATAATTAAAACAGTGTCTTAAATGGCATGTGGAAAAGCAGACTGACTGATGGGATAAGATAGAAAATCAGAAGTAAATCCAAATTAATTCCTAAATGTAGTTTATAATAAAGATGATATATTAGTTTCCTATTGCTGCCATAACAAATTACAACAAATGTAGTGACTCATAGCAGACAGATTTATTAGTCTTACAGTGTTGCAGGTCACAATTCTGCAACAGTCTTCAGTGGATTAAAATCAAGGTGTCTAGAGAGCTACATATTTTCTAGAAATTCCATGAAAGAATCCATTTTCTTGCTTTTCATAGTTTCTACAGGCCTCCTGAATTTTATGGCTCCTGGTCTCTTCCTTCATCGTCAAAGACAGCAGCATCTTCAACTCTTCCTTGAATCTGACCTCCTCCTCTGCCTCCCTCTTCAATCTTAAAGGAGCCTACGATTACATTGAGTCCACCTGAATAATCCTTAATGGCAGCTGGTTAACACATTTTATTCCATTTGCACCTTTAATTTCCCCTTGCCATGTAAACATATTCATAGGTTCCATAAATTAGGGCATGAGCATCTTTGAGAGGCCATTATTTTGTATACCATAGATGACATCTCAAATGATAAAAGAAAGGCAAACTTGTAAGATAAAGGATGTCCAAATAACTGGTCAGTTTATAGAAAAAGATAAAATTGGATTCATTCCTCAAACCATATACCAATATAACTTGTGCATGTATAAGAGATTTAAATGTAAAAATATGACACTATACAAATACGAGAGGAAATATGGGTGAATTTCTCCATAAATAGAAGTGGGTAAGACTTTTGAAACTGTGACTCTAAATCCAAAAGCAATAAATGTAAATTATATATGTATATATGTGTATATATATATATGCACGTATATGTATGTGTATATATATGTGTCTGTCTCTCTGTGTGTATATATAAATATATACACGAATATACACACACACATATACATACACACACATAAATGCACAGAAAAAATTTTTGCAAGATCAAGACATGACAACTGAAGAAAACATTTGCAGTTAATCTCACAAACATTTCTAATACTTAAATAACTAGAGAAAGAAAAAAACAATAAAAATGAGTTAGATAAGTGAATGCTTCAAAAGCATACAATATATATTGCATTTAAACATATAAAATAAAGTTCAAACTGGCTCATAGTAAGAGAAACACAAAAACTAACCAAGATACAATTTCTCACCTATTTGATAGGCAGAAATCCAACAGTGTGGCAACAGGCTCTATCAGCATGGCTGTGGGAAAATAGGGACTGTCATATACTGCCAACGTGAATGCAAAATGATACAATGCCTATGGCCGAAAGTTTGGAGATACAGTAATGTACCCCATCATGACATTTTGATCAACAACAAACTGCCTATATGACAGTGGTCCCATAAGATTACAATGGAACTGAAAAATTCCTATTGCCTCGTGACATCATAGCTGTCATAACACTGCAGCTCAATTACTTAATATTTAAAAATAAATTTAGTATACCCTCAGTGTACAATGTTTTTAAAGTCTATAGTAGTGTATCCAGTAATGTCTTAGGCCTTTGTATTCACCCACCACTTGCTTAGTGACTCACTCAGAGCAACCTTCAGTCCTGCAGACTCCATTCTTGGTAAATGCTGTATACAGTATACAGGTGTACCATGTACAGAGTCTTGCTCTGTTGCCCAGGCTGGAGTGCAGTGGCACAATCTTGGCTCACTGCAACCTTTGTCTCCTGGTTCAAGTGATTCTCCTGCCTTAGTCTCCAGAGTAGCTGGGATTACAGGTGCCCACCACCATGCCCTGCTAATTTAAAAAATATTTTTAGTAAAGATGGGGTTTCACCATATTGGCCAGGCTGGTCTCAAACTTCTGAACTCAAGTGATCCACCCACCTCAGCCTCCCAGAGTGCTGGTATTACAGGCATGAGCCACTGTGCCCAGCCCATTTTTTAATCTTTTATAGTGTATTTTTTACTATACATGTCCTATGTTTAGATACACAAATACTTACCATTGTGTTACAATTGCCCACAGTATTTAGTATAGTAATATGATGTACAGTTATGAGGCCAAGGAGCAAAAGGCTATACTATACAACCTAGGTAAGTAGTAGGCTATACCATCTAGGTTTGTGTAAGTGCACTCTGATATTTACAAAATGACAAAATCACTTAATGACACATTTCTTATAACATATCCCTGTCATTGTGATATATGACTGTATCTAACAAATTACATGTACATTTTACCCTTTGATCTAGCAATTTCAATTCCAGGAATCAATTCCAGAGTTACACTAGCATAAACTGAAAAAGTCATTTGCACAAGATCTTTATTGAAGGACGTTTTATTCTAGCAAGACTGGAACCTCCCTAAGTGTAAATCAATAGGGGACTGGATGAGTACACCATGTCACAACCGTCTAGTGGGGTTTTGTGTACCTATAAAAAATAAGGAAAGTCTCCTTATACTACTACGAATTTATGTCCAGGACATATTGTGAAGTGAGAAAAGCAAGGTGAGGGACATGTGCTACATTTATCTTAGTATGCAATGTAAAATAAAACAATAAAGGAAAATACTCATACCATTAGAAAAATGGTTACTTCTAGAAAGTGGAAGGAATAGGGGAGAGGGAATAGAGATGAAAGTTAGATTTCTTTAAATATATTGGATTGATAAATTTGATTTTAAAACCTCATAAATATTTCACAAAATTAAAAACTCAATTCAATTGAAAAATCTCTATTAATTAAAAAAAAACCCACAAATGTATGTTCAGTTTGTGTTATAGCCACATGGTGAAAAAGTATTCTTAATGGTTTTAAAACCCAGTAATGTGACTTTAATAATATTATAAGTCACAGTGTAGGTATTTTATGCCGACACTATTGTCTGATAATCTGGAAACAGACAAATGAGTAGCTCCGTGATGGCTTAATTCAGTTATCCTTGTGTCCTTGAGAGCCAGGATTGTCATCCTCAGAATAGGAGAAAGGAGACACAGAAATAAGATAGAAGAGGTTAAGCAAAAAACTTGTAGCCTTGAATTTAAATTGGAAGCTACAGTAGAGATTTTGGTGTGATTTATCTTAAAAATATTTCCTAGTCTAATGAAAAGGCCTATAAACCATGATTAACCAAAAAGTAATAAGTCCTCTAACATTCAGATTTTTTTTTTTGAGATGGAATTTTCATTCTTGTCACCGAGGCTGGAGTGCAGTGGCACAATCTAGGCTCACTGCAACCTCCGACTCCTGGGTTCAAGCAATTCTCATGCCTCAGCCTCCCATGTAGCTGGGATTACAGGTGCCCACCACCACGCTCAGCTTATTTTCGTATTTTTGGTAGAGATGGGATTTCACCATGTTGGCCAGGCCGGTCTTGAACTCCTGACCTCAGGTGATCTGCTTGCCTTGCCTGTAAAGTGCTGGGATTATAGGCATGAGTCACCGCGCCTGGCCAGATTTTTATTTCCCACTAAAACAAACCAAAATTCCAGGGAAAGGAAATGTACAACATGAGTTGGAAACATTTTACCAAGGAGGCTATTAAACAAGATTAAGGTAGTGTTAAAAAGATTCAGGAGTCAACTTAAAGAAATCCACTGGCAAAACATAAAACAATTCCAATTATTCAAGCAAAAAACATGTATTATATAGTTTTTTGAGCAGTGTTTTATATATAAGACTATGTAAACTCTCTTAGTCATCATTTTTACAATTTCTTTATATCTACTGATTTTTGTCTGATTATTCTTTCAGTAACTGGGCATGTATCCATATATTAAAATAAATGCAATTTATAAAAAGATGGAGCAATCTGATTATCAATAAAGATGCAAGTTGCAATGACTTCAATACTAAATATGTTTAAATCAACAGATTCATAATAATACTTATCCAAAAAAAGAAAGAAAGCCTACCACCAACAAAATGTACTAGCTTCAGAATGCTGGAGAACCAACTTATTGTTTTTAGAATTTAAAAAATAGAGAGAAGGATTAAGAATTTACCCTATGTTTCCTAAATCGCACCATTAAGTAACAAAATGGTAGGCAAGGGAAAGTTTCTCATGATAGAAATGTTCTAAGAAATAAATGAAGAAACGCTAGAATTGCAGTATTTTTATCATTCTTCCCCAGCCCCAGTGATCCCCATTAGGGATCCAGACTATGGCATCGATTGCAGCTTATAAAAGCAAAAGAGAGACCGCGTGCCTCCTGAGGGAACATTGGGTCATCTCTAAGGTAGTCTTGCAAAAAAAAAAATATCAAATCTGAATAGGATCATGCCTTAGATTTAACAGCTGACAGGAAAAAGAGAGAACATGGGAACCTCCTAATGACACCAGAAGGATGCAATTAGAAAAATCCCCACTGGGAAGGACGCGGTGGCTCAGGCCTGTAATCCCAGCACTTTGGGAGGCCGAGGCGGGCGGATCACAAGGTCAAGAAATCAAGACCATCCTGGCCAACATGGTGAAACCCCGTCTCTACTAAAAAATACAAAAATTAGCTGGGCGTGGTGGCCCGCATCTGTAGTCGCAGCTATTCGGGAAGCTGAGGCAGGAGAATCGCGTGGAGCCGGGAGGCGGAGGTTGCAGTGAGCAGGGATTGTGTCACGGCAACCCAGCCTGGTGACAGAAAGAGACTCCGTCTCAAAAAAAAAAAAAAATTCCCAACTGAGGGAAACTTTTAAGATCTAATAATTTAGTCTTTCTGACAAATAGGTTTCAAGAGATTAAAATGGAGACGCCAGTAAGTTAAAATAGATTTATGGAACTTATCACATTCTATGTGATAAATTGATAAATAAAGGGAAAGACAGGAGCATTTATCTTGTGTTTCCCATTCAAACTGGGATAATCAAAGTAGAATTCCCCAAGTCAAATCACAAACTACATTTATTAATCACCTAACTATCCATCACAGTTTGTTATTCTCTGGTATTTGTAGTTTCATAAACCAGCACTTGCCTTCTGATTCTCTTTCCAGCCTGTATTTTGGACAGTGAACCAACCACATGGAGATTTATTTTTTAGCTGGTGAAGACTTCATTATGTAAATACTAATGTATTTTTTATTAAACTTTAAGTTCTGAGGTACATGTGCAGAACATGAAGTTTTGTTACCTAAGTATACACGTACCATGATGGTTTGCTGCATCCATCATCCCGTCATCTACATTAGGTATTTCTCCTAATGCTGTCCCTCCACTATCCCCCCCCAACCCCCTTTACCGCTATCCCTCCCCTAGCCTCCCACCACCCGACAGGCCTGGGTGTGTGATGTTCACTCCCCTGTGTCCATGTGTTCCCATTGTTCAACATCCACTTATGAGTGAGAACATGCGGTGTTTGGTTTTCTGTTCTTGTGTCAGTATGCTGAGAATGATGGTTTCCTGCTTTATCCATATCCCTGCAAAGGACAAAATTACTTCTGCTAAAGTATTCTTAATGATAGTAATAATAGCATGACTGATTTCTCGAGTCTTCCTTATATGCAAGGAACTGTGCATTGTGTCATTTACAGTGATACTAATGAAGGCTCTTTATTATTCCCATCTTACAGATGAGGGAACCAAGGCTTTGAGAATTTGAGTAAATAGCTTATGAGCCCACAGCCAATATCAAGTAAGGAATGTGCACCTGATAACATGATTCCCTGTCCAGGGCTGTTAGTTTCACCAAATACTTAATTTAACATAAATGTAAAGGAAGAGATTGCCTTTTTGGTTAAATGTTCTCTGACACTATAAATACAGTTAAAGGCTCTTAAGAGGTTCCATAGCTTCTAAGATGAATAACATGAATTGAAAATACCATGAAAACTGTACCCCTTTTGTAGCTGGGGGATTCTTGCCTTTGCATCTAGACTGGAGTTCTGCTTTAAATGGATTGCCATTTCAGGATTGCTTTAGGGATCAATGGTAGTAAAGAGGAATGTTTTATTCTAATAATATTAACCTGAATAGATAAAATATGCTATCAAGGGACATAATGTACTTTTGTGTTAGAAGATAAGAAAGGAAAAAAATTAAAAACTAGAGCAGAGAGGTAGAAAGGTGAAGAGGAAAATAGGTTATGGAAATGAGGAGTCAGATTGGGAAATAAGCTTGATGAATAATTAGTGAGAGGATGATGGGGTAGGTGTAAGCCTGGGCTCACTTTGCAACCTGCATGCTGCACGGTACCTGGAATACCACCATAAACCGTATAAAGTTTTGTTTTGTTTTTTCTTGTTTTTAATGACAACAAGTCAAACACTACTAACGTATCATAGCAGCCTGGGAGGCTACTGCATAGATGAGGTAGTGACATTTATCTTATACCTGCTCAGCATACAACCTCTGGGTTTTGGCATTCGGTTAAGATTCACTGGGGACCATATGGATGATACTGGCAATTCTTTCACACTCTATTCAGGATGTGGTAGAATTTAGCAATGTTGCATCCAGATCCTATCGTGGCCTATGATTTACTACTCTCACAAAATGAGAATGGTTTGAAACGTTTGATCTCCAAGAGCCATTCCTGAATCTGTGATCCAGCTAGCTCCAGGAAAATGACTGGAAAATAGATTCTTAGGCTGTGTTTCAAAATACCAAAATGTACTTTGGGCATGATTTTTTAAAAATAAGATTAAGTATTAAATCTTGTATTTAATGTATTAAATATAGAATAATAATAATAAGTTAATGATAAATGTATTTTGAGAATGAAAAGTACTGTCTCAGGTACACTCTAAGGTGTGAATAAGAATGCCCAAGGGCAGGCTGGGATGATTGATTCAAGCCTCAAACAATTTTAATTTAAATCCTCCTTGTCACATGGCTCACATAAATCAATGTCCCTGGGTCCTACCACTCTGTATCACATTTCAGTACTTTCTGATATCTTTAGCTATTTGTCTGACTTTGCTTAAAAATACACAGCACAGATATCAGAGGGTTACATTTCCCTCACCTCTGTGTACTACTCCTTTCCCAATAATTCTGTATTCATTAAAGGCTGTTGTACTTCTTACCACAAAGGGACTTGATTTATTCTGAGCCTCAAACTCTCCCTAAGGAAACAAAAATAATGGATAGCATTCCGAAATACTTTGATTAGTCGTGGTTTAGAAGCTGGTTTGTGTAACTAGTTTATCAAACTACATGTTCTAGAGAAAAAACAGTGAGCTGAATATGATAGGTGCTTAATAGATATAGTTTGCCAATGGGTACAACTGGACATAAAGATGGAAATAATAGACACTGAGGACTCCAAAAGGGAGTCAGTGGGAGTGGGTGAGGACTGCCAAATTACCTATTGGTTACAATGTTCACTCTTTGGGTAATGGGTACACTAGAAATCGAATCCCTACCAATATGCAATGCCATGTAACTAACATTCACATGTACCCCCTGAATCTTAAATAAAATAACATTTAAAAATGCAGTTTGTGATTTGATGAAATATATTCTCTATTCTCAGAATTCCTCCTCTAAACACACAAAGTTCAACCAAGGCAGTCACTATTTTTATTTTGGCTCTGAATGAAGCGTTGACTGCTTTAACTGGCATGTTCTACAGAATAACAAGGTCACACCCTGAGGTCCTGCAGCCCCTTGTAGTATAGGATTTCCTCTCTGCAAGGACAAAAAGTCATCGCATTTGCTATTGTGATGACTTATTATATTAAGAACGCTCCACTCTGTAAACAAGGCAATCTAAAATATATTGATGCAAATTATAAACAAAAATAATCCTGTATAAATAAGTTTCAGTTTCTTAAAGGGATCTATGTTTATTTGTGAAGCTGAACTTGATATTTACACACAGCCTTTACTTTTGTTGTTGTTGTTTTCAATTTCTTTAAATATTTAATGCATAACCCTCCCTGACTCTCATAAACTGTTGTCTGATCACTATAATTTCTTCTTTCCTACCTGTGTTATAAACAATATAAATTTTACCAACTCATCCATGTTTTAAACCTGAGCTGTCTCATATGCTAGCCACTAGCTACATCTGGCTACCGAATATTTAAAATGTGGCTAATACGAACTGTGATGTGTTGTAAGTGTAAAATATACACTGCATTAGTCCGAGCTCTCTAGAGTTATAGAACTAATTGGATAGATGTATATGTCAAAGGGAGTTTATTAAGGAGAATCGACTCACATGATCAAAAGGTGAAGTTCCACAATAGGCTGTCAGCAAGCTGAGGAGCAAGGAAGCCAGTAGTGTCTCAGTCTGAGTCCCAAAACGTCAAAAGTAGGGAAGCCAACGGTGCAGCCTTTGGTCTGCGGCAAACCACTGATGTAAGTTCAAGAGTCCAAAAGCTGAAGAATTTGGAGTCCGATGTTGGAAGGCAAGAAGCATCCAGCACAAGAGAAAGATGAAAGCTGGAAGACTCAGCAAGTCTGCTGTTCCTTCTTCTGCTTGCTTTATTTTAGCCATGCTGACAACTGGTTAGGTGGTGCTCAGGTAGATTGAAGGTGGGTCTGCCTCTACCAATCCACTGACTCAAATGTTAATCTCCTTTGGCAACACTCTCACAGACACACCCAGGAACAATACTTTGATTTCTTTGATCCAATCAAGTTGACAATCAATATTAACCATCACACACACTAAATTTCAGACTTAGTAAAAGAATATAAAATGTCTTTAATATTTTTATATTTACTACGTTTCAATGATAATATTTAAACTACAAAACATCAAAATAATTTCAGTTGTTTCTTTTTCTTTTAAAAAAATTACTACTTGAATATTTTAAGTTAAATATGTGGCTTATATTATATTTCCATTAGAAAAAATTTTTATGAATAATACAGATTATTACCAATGATATGTCATGTCTGGAGTACAGAGTTAACAAAATAATTTAGTGACTATTCTGTCAATAGTTTTTAGGACATAAAGCACTTTTTCTTTTTTTGAGACAGAATCTTACTCTGTCACCCAGGCTGGAGTGCAAGGTCTGATCTTGGCTCACTGCAACTTCTGCCTCCCAAATTCAAGAGATTCTCCTGCCTCAGCCTCTCAAGTAGCTGGAATTGCAGATGCCTGCCTCCACACCCAGCTAATTTTGTATTTTTAATAGAGATGGTGTTCGCCATGTTGGCTAGGCTGGTCTCCAACTCTTGACCTTAAGTGATCTGCCCGCCTCGGCTTCCCAAAGTGCTGGGATTACAGGTGTGAGCCACCACGCCTGGCCAGCACAGAAAACACTATACTAGTGAATTTCTTAAAGACATACAATAATATTTTTCCATTATAGTAGCTTTTACCTAATGGGCATTCAGTAAATGTCTCAAGCAAATAAATAAATGAATGTAGTAATTTTTTAAAACTGATTTTTAAAAGTCAGAAGTATTAATGAATTAACAGAGATGTTATTTTTTTCTTATTTCAAGAGCATTTTTTATTGTAATTTATTTTATCCAGTAGAATAATTTAACCCATGCCATCATAAAGAATTGAGTAAACTGCTCACTTTTGGAAATGATTTTTGGCATTTGCTCTACATTAGAGGAAGACCGCTTAAGGTTCCCACTGAGGTTTTCTAGAGTGACATAGAAAAGAAAAGCTTTTAATACCTGTTTTGACACTGGGTGAAAATATCAGAGAATCATGGGTTGAATCTAAAAACATTCAGATTATACCTGAATATTATTTATGTCTAATGTAATCTTTTTTCTTAATGAAAGAGGAAACTTGAAAAACCATAAGGAAGTTGGCCCTTGGAATACTACAGGATTATAAAAGTCAAATTTCTTATTTTGTATTTTATGTTATCAGAATTAGAAGAAGTTAGGAAATTGTTAGCAGCTGATTGTCTATGACTGGTTGTTTTCTGACTAATAGGACCTGCATAATTTTATCTTGAATAAAAGAAAAATTGTAATCATCTAGAGGAAATCTTACAGAATTGGCAGGTGCAAACATTGTTAAGACTCCAACTGTTCATTCCTGTAGAAACTGACACATCATTGTTAATCATAACTGCATTCCTGATGTCATACACATTCCAGTCAGGGTAACCAGAGTGATCGTTTCTCATGGGCCCAGTCGAATTGTAAGTACCCAAACACTAGGGTACTTACTATCCTTCCTACACATGGGGTCTTCTGTCTGACTTTTCCTTTGTTTCCTGACACATGTGCCTTTCATTATTGTTACTGGTGTATTGTTGTCTTTAAGAATGTATAACAGTTTGAATGTAGAGACTGAGAATAGGAGTTCTCCACATTTTCTCTCTCCCTTCTATGTGGCTGAAAATAAATTCAGAAACAGTTCACAAATGGGAGTTGCCCAGATTCCTAAAATATCAGGAGGGGAAAAATTATCAGTCACCTAGCTTGCATCAGGTTGTGACATGAATAAAAAATTAATTTTTGTTTTATTAACACTGCTAAAACTTTGGCAATTCTCTTTGTGGCCATTAGCATATTCAGCCAACCAATCCTAACAAACAAAAACTAAAATAGAATTAAAATACCAATATTGAAATTGGGAGAAAGTAATTTAGGTGTTCTAAGATCCTTGCATTATTCAGATAGGCAATAAAAACATTAATTGTCTTTAGACTTTGATGAATGAAATATGGTAAAATTTCTAGAATATAAATAGAATGCATGGCTTCCAAAATAACAGAAATAAAAAAATTAAATGTCAAATGAGTATTCAGTTTATCTGAAAGAAAAGAGAAGAAGATACAAGCATAACAAATGCAGGACAAATACACAGTACAAAATTGATGGTGGAAATCACCAAAATATTTTAACTATTTTAAAAATGCTCAAGCCAAATACAAAAATGGTGGATCTGCATTTGAAAATTTCCAGCATATACTGTAAAGGAGAGAGTTCTCAAACAAAAAGATCTAGAAAATTTGGGATTAACAAAATGAAAGTTGGAATCCAAAGAATTGAAAATAAATAAGAGTAGAAGAAAGTTATGTAGCAATTTTCAATATCAGAAAAATATATTTTAAGGCACAAACATTATTAGAGAAAAAGAATGTCACTATAAATTGAAAAATACCTCAATTTTCCATGGAGATATTAACATTTAAAGCTGATGTATTATGAATAACAGAGTCTCTAAACAAATTTAAGATATTATACAACTACAATGTGAAATAGATAAATTACTCACTACAGAGTAACTGATATAGTTCAGTAATGATTGATCAAGATAGAAATACAAAAGTAAGGCTACAAAAGATATGAACATTACAATTACTGCATTTGAGCTAATAAAAATACAATCAACACTACATGTAAAAACAGAAAACATACATTCTTTCTACTGTACTTGAGACATTTATTGAAATTGACTCCTATTGGATCCTGATGAAAGCTTAAATACATTTCAAAGGATTGGTCTACATGGGCCAACTTTCTTAGTAAGCTGCGATCAAATTCAAAATTAATAGAATAAATAAATAGAACTATGTCAAATATGTGGACATTAGGAAACTCATTTTAAATTGGACAAGTGACAAAAAGTGAAAATGGAAATTAGTAAATATTTAGAACTGAATGTTTATGAATATCTTACCTATTAGCCTTATGGAATACAACTAATGCAGTACTTAGATAAAATGTTATAATATGGTTTGGCTCTATGTCCCCACCCAAATTCCATGTCTAATTGTAATCCCTATGTGTGGACGGAGGGACCTGGTGGGAGGTGACTGGATCATGGGGGTGTTCTCCCTCATGCTGTTCTCATGATAGTGAGTGAGCTTTCACGAGATCTATTGATTTAAAAGTGCCATTTTCCCTTTGCTCTCTGTCTCTCCTGCTGCCCTGTAAGACAGCCTTGCTTCTCCTTCATCTTCTGCCATGATTGTAAGTTTCCTGAGGCCTCCCAGCCGTGTTGCACTGTGAGTCAATTCAATCTCTTTCCTTTATAAATCACTCAGTCTCAGGTAGTTCTCTATAACAGTGTGAAAATGGACTAATACATGTTGTAACCCTAATTTCTTTTATTAGGAAAAAAGATATGAAAATTAATGAACTAAGCATCTATTTCAGTCAGTTTTGCTGTAGTAACATACCACCATGAATCTCAGTGTCTTACACTGACAAAAATGTATTTCCTTTACACATTAGATGTAAGTCAGATACTGCTCTGCCCCAGTATTGCTCTGTCCTATGGCTCTGCTTCATGTGTTTTCTCATTCCAAAACCCAGGTTGAAGGAACTACAGTGGGGAACAGTGTATTCTTGTTTCTAAGGGCAGGGTGAAAAACAAGATAGCTGTTGGAAACTCATTTGTACCTTAAAGCTGCTCCCCAGAACTGGTACATTGTCAAGTCTAGTCTATGCCCAAGCTCGAGGTTGACAGATTGAGGTGTGTTTCAAAGAAATACACTATTGTCTGCTATCTAAATTAAAAAAGAATAGTTTTTTTCTTTCTATAATCAAAATATATTAACTCCCTCCCCTAATGAAGAAATCCTAATATTTCATCCAATCTCAGATTCAAGGTCAATACCTAGGGTCTCATGATAGTGTCTCCACTGAGTAAAGATCTAGTGATCTATCACATAAAAAGGCACTTTCCTCAAATACACAATCATGGGATAGTGAACAATTATTGCAACAACTACTCCCATTGTAAAGAGGGTAAGAAATGTTATTTGATTAGGTCTTTATTTTGCCCAGTGTATGGTATTCCATGGTGCTGAGTTCTTGTCTCCAGAAGAGTTATTTTCTATTTTCTTTCTTGAGCACTTTTCAAAAGGGCATTGAATAATACGCATCTCTGGGGGATGAGCAGCTTGTTAAGCCTGCTCCCTTCTTCTAGAAAGCTGGTAGCCCAAAAGTTTTTTTTAATATTTTAACAGTTACATTCTATTTTAATCCAGGCTATTGAAACTTTGGCATTATAGCTCTCTGAAAAACATGATTGTTGTTTCAATGATTTGATTTTAATCAGCAACATGTGCAAATAGCTACACCTCTGTTATTTGGAAATCTGCCTTTATCTCCAGACTTACTTATAAATAATGTAAGCTACTCAGTTTCAAGGAAACTATTGGCATATCTTTTTTTTTTAAGTCATTTTGTCTAACTGACATGGTTTTCTAGGAGTCATCTTAAACCATTCAGATTTTTAAACAAAGGATATGAATGGCAATGTCTTTCATTTGGGCATGTGTCTTAAATCAGAGATTTTGTTGCTCAAAGCAGTTATTTTCTACTAATTAAAAAAAATGTTTATTCCTATCTTGCAGTCCTCAGAATTTCTGGTTACTCTAATTTCTCTTTCTTCCTTGCTTGCAAAGCAACCCAATTCTTCTCTGAGCTCATATGACAATTCAGAGGAAAAGGTAGCATTAGTAATAATCTGTTGCTAAACCTCTTCTTCCAAAGCCACTCTTTAATAGGTAGATCTATTATCTGCTTTCCAAGTTATTAAAGGTGACAGTTTGCTAAATATTTTGCCATTGCATGCCATGACTCATCACCTTTACAGCCTCTGATCATAGTATCTTTACAACTTGTCTCTTGGCCTCAAAGTAAAGACACAGAATTTCAATTGTTATAGGAGTACTTGTCTTCAAGATACTAAGATTTGTTTTAATCAACTTTGCTATAGTAACAAATGGGTTCAAATGCTTAGCTCTTATACCAACAAAAATCAATTTCTTGCTCACGTTACACAGAATCTTGGCTCAGCTATAGTTCTGCTAGAGGTTTAAGTAGGATGAGCTTTGCTCTAATGTCTTCCCAGTGCATGATCCAGGCTGAAAGTTCAGCTTATGTGCTACCAATTCACAATATCTCGTTAGAGTTGTGCTCAGAATTGGTAGTTAAAGAATTGGCATCTTGTCCCTCTGGCTTACATTTCATTCCCACACAAGTTACAGAGTTCAGACCAAAATTAATGAGCAGAGAAGTAGAGTCCTTTTATAAAGAAGGATGAGATGAATGATCATACATGCTCCCATTTCATATAATTAAAAAAAAAAATAACAGAATAAACCACCCCTTAAAAATGGAAAGAGTCATTAACAAACAGCAGAAATAAATTTAATTGAAAACAAGCATGTCAAAAATTAACCAAATTAAATCTTTTTAAAGAAAACTGATAAAAGTGAGAAACCTCTGTCAAGGCTGGCCAAGTAAAATGAGAGAAGGCAAAATAAACAATGTTAAGAGTGAAAAAGAGGCTATAACCAGAGATGTGACCAAGATTACAAAGAAATAGGAAAATCAGATAAACAATTTAATTGGAAAAGTTAGAAAACGTGGAAAAATTTGTAGAAATATGCTATTCACAACTTTTTGTAAGAAAAAAAAAGGTGAACACCTAAATAGTGCCATAAAGAAATTAAATCAGTAATGAAAAATGTAAGATTTATTAAGTTAAAGCAGGAGTTCCAGACAGTCTTATAGGCAAGTTTTATCAGACATTCAAGGAAAAAATGCTTTGATCTTACACAAAATATGTGTGGAATATAAAATAGAAAAGGATAACTTACCCGTCCCACCTTACTAATTCAACAAGCTAAGTTAACTTTGAGGAGTTTAACCTGACAAGAACAGGAAGAGAAAGGCAAATTTATAAAAACATCTTATTTACCAACATGAATCCAAAAATATTAAACATAATATTTGCAAAATCTATCAGGAGTGTATTAAAAGGTTAATGTATCTTGAGGAACAATTCGGATTTATTTCAGCATTGTAAGCTTTGTTTAACATTAGAAACTCAGTCAAAGTAGTTTTTTATATAAAAACTTTAAACGAAAATAATTAGATTATTATCTCAATGAAGACACAAAAAACCTTTTAATAAAATTTAACATTGGTTAATGATAAAAGTATCTAGTAAGTTAGATATAAAAACTACACTTTAACTGATAAACAGTATCTAAACAAAATGCTCAGAAAACATTTTAATACTAATATGTTATAAAAATTTCCTTTAATATTATAAATAAGACAAGACTATCTTCTATGACCACTTCTATTAATCTCTGTGTCCAGGGGCAATACATAAGGCAAGCAAAAGAGGTGAAAGATATAAGGACTGCAAAAAAAATTATTATTTACATCATAAAGTTTAGCAATGTTGTTGAAAACAAAATCAAATATGAAAATCAATTACTTTTCTAAGCACAGCTACAGACTAATAATAATATGCCAATTATAATATCTTCAAGAAATATTAAATACCTACAAATAAGAGTCACATAAGATGTATCACACCATAATAGAAAAATAAATTTGTACAGAAAGACATTAAGGAGACTTGCATGGAGAGATATATTGTCTTAGTGAATTCATACCTTTAATGTTATAAATATATAAAATTTAAAATATCAACAGGTACTGTGAAAATTAGCAAATTAATTTTAAATTTCATATTTAAAGAAAAGCCAGAGAATAGCCAGACCTTTCCTGAAGTAAAAGATTAGTGATTGAACATCCTTCATCACTTATCTAGACTAATAAAGCTTCAATATTTAAGATGGTGTGATATTGGTACAGAGATAGACAAATGAACTGTTGAAACAGAAAGAGGTATACAGAAACATATCCCTGGCAGGATAAAATACTGGCATATAACAGGACCAGCACTGCAAACCCCTGGAAAAAGAATATACTTTTCATTAAGTAGAGCTGGGACAATTGAGTTTTTATATAAAAAAATGAATTTCTTATTCCTCAGCTTACAAAAAATCATTTCTAAGTTAATACAAGGATTTAAATGTGCAAGTTAAAACAATAAAGAAAACATTGGGCAGACAATATAAGATGCCCTCTGTCTTCAGAAATATATATTAAATAAGATGTTAAAATCCACCCCCCACTGAATTAGAGTATAGGCAAAGTTAACTACACTAAAATGAGAAATTAAAACATACCGTAAGAAAATGAAAAGGCACAGATTTAAAAATGTATTTGCAAAACATGTCATGCAAAATGCCTGTATAACAAAAGTGTAAAGAGCTTCTACCCTTACCCCACTCCCCCAAAAAAATTCAAAATAAAAGAAAAACTGGCAAAAGACTTGAAGAGAATTAACTTTACAGATTAGGTATCATGCATAATAGTAACTTAGAACATAATGTTCATGCTCATTAGCAATCAGAGAAATGCAAATTAAACCCATAATGAGTTATAATTTTATATCTATTAACTAGGAAAAAAGTTAAACTATCGCAAGTATTGATAAGGCTGTGGAGATACTGGAACTCTTGCGTACTGGTAGTGGGACTGTTGATCAGTACAACTTTGGGAAAAAACATTGGCATTTTCTAGAAGGATGAAAATATAGCAGACCTTTTAATATAGCACTTTCACTGTTTGGTATATATTCTAGAAACATTCTTTTACATGTTCATCAGTGTTTTTACTATTTAAAAACACGAAAACAAAAAAACCTAGAATGTAACCATATGCCCATTATTATAAAAGCAATAAACAAATTCTGACATTTTTACCTAACAAAATACTATGTATTTGAGAAAAAATAATAAATTACAGTTACACACAACACTTTGGATGAATTCAGGAACATAACATTTAGTGAAAAAAATAAGTTTGATGATGCCAACATATGTGTTAAAACTATAAAGAAAAGCAAGGGAGTTATAAAAACAAAATTTAGATTTATGCTCCCCTGAACAGAGAGAACTGGGTAAAATGAAAGGCATATGAGAGACAGCATTGGAAAAGGTAACATTTTTTTTTTAAACTGGGTGGTGAGTAAATGAGAGTTGTATCATTTTTAATATTTATATGTGTATATGTATGCATACATAAATATTCTTTCATATATGCCCAATATTTGATTACAAGATACCAATGAAGAATTCAAGAGACAGAGGAATTAGCCACACCTTGGGGACACCTATATATGACACTTAGTGACATAATGAGATGATAGACATATCTTTCAGGCTAATGAAGAACCAAAGGGCAAAATTTAGAAATAACACCATCCTAGCACTATATGCATAATGAGATTCCCCTTCTTCAAGATGCCATCTCCGGGAAGAGGGAATGAGGGAAGCCTCTTCCTTCTGAGAAAGCACGTACAGCCCTAATGAATAATGAGGAATATTTTGAGCATTAAACTTACAGAAGAATTTCTTAAAGAAAACTGTTTTAAATTAAAAGAGGCTGAATTATCTTTAATTGACAAGTGTCCTTCCCTCTCACCATTATCAGTGAAAATAGAGACTCCAGAGGTAGGCAGCATAAAATAAAACAGTATTCTGGGGACACCTAAGTCATTGGGTGCATCCAGTTTTAATCTTACTTGAAGTACTATAGGAGTAAATTCAGGGTGCTTTCATGGCATATCAGGAAACTGGCCCCAATCCAGACTTGCGGATTGAATAGGGAAATAGTCACAGAAGGCTCCTTGAGACATAAGAGACCAGGAGGAATTAATTTGGGGAGCTTTTCAAACAGAAGAAAGAGCACATAGAAGGATTATTCTCTTTTTGCCTTCCACTGACTCTCTCTCTCTCTCTCTCTCTCTCTATATATATATATATATATATGTATGTGTGTATATATATGTGTGTGTGTGTATATATGTATGTATGTATGTGTGTATATATATGTGTGTGTGTATATACACACACACATATATATACACACACATATATACACACATACATACATACATATATACACACACACATATACATATATATATATACACACATACATACATGTGCCTATATAGGCACTACTTTTCTATGAGACAGAGTAGTAACCCTTTACTAAAGACACATTCTGAATCAAGAGAGATCTAGGCACCTATTCTCTAGGTTCACAGAGTCCTTGGAACTTTCCATCCTTCTATTCTTATCACTATCAAGAGATTGAGACCATCCTGGCCAACATGGTGAAACCCCATCTCTACTAAAAAATACAAAAATTAGCTGGGTGTGGTGGTGCATGCCTATAGTCCCAGCTACTCAGGAGGCTGAGGCAGGAGAACTGCTTGAATCCGGGAGGCGGAGGTTGCAGTGAGCCAAGATCATGCCACTGCACTCCAGCCTGGCGCCTGGTGACAGAGCAAGAATCTGTCTCAAAAAAAAAAAAAAATTCCTTATCTGTCTTTCCTTCTAAAGAATTTCTATATTTGAGAATCTGTATCACTTTCCCAAGCATAGAGCTTGGCACAAATAAAGTATTCAACAAACATTTAATAAATGTTGAACGAATAAAAATCTGATTAGAATAAATGATCAAAGGGAAAAGCTACATCGGTGAGCTGAAAAAATCCAAAAGAAGAGAAATCTAAGAATGTGCAAGAAACTGGTTCAGAAGCAACCTGAAGAGAAGATATATTTTAATTTCAATGAAGTCAATTTAGTCTCCATTGACCTCTTGCTATTTGATGCACCAAAGAGCGGTGCTATCCTTAGTAAATTGATTCACTATGTTATTGGCTTATTGGTTCTGGGAATCAAGACAAGCTTATCCAAAACATAATCTATATTATATTGAGGTCTGATTGTATAAGATCTGATTCTGCAAAGGTGATCCAAAAAGATGATGAATTTTCTATATAGCATATCATATTTATTGTACTGCTAAATGAATGATTACTGTAACTGAATTAAAGTCATTGCTAGCATATTATGCAGAGCCTATTGTTTCTTCCAGGTGGCAAAAACCTGGCAAATTAAAAAGCCAAACAGAATAAAATCTTACACTGCACTCCAGGTTTGCAAAGAGTGATACAATATAACTCCAGGGGTTTGGGACAAGTACTATAATGAGAGCTTATTATTGGACTCTAGCTTTGAATGAACCTTGGGTTTTCCTTTTAAGTAGAAGGCTGTATTATAGGACAAAGAGCTTTATCTCTTGTGACGGGAAACCTAAGAATAACTGTTCTTTATGAGTCATGCAAACACATTCCAAAAAGGGCTTTCTTCTATTAAACATCTGTAACAACTCTTCCTGTCCTTTCCCACCACCTCAGCCCAGGTAGAGCTGACAGGCAAGGGATAATGGGCAGCGATATTTTTACTCTATTGAATTTCAATAAAGGAACAAAAAATAATTCACAAGAACAAATAATATTTCAATTCTCTCTCTTCAGAGACAAAATGTGGCCAAGAGTGACCTTTGGGGACAGGAACTATAGAATAATTCTTTTTTTCAGTTTGTAGCTGCTGCCAATTTCTCACCAATGGAGAGAATTCCAGCTCCCTGGTTGAGTCCTCATTTCAGCATCTTTTGTAAGGATGAACATTTGAAGTCTAGAGAAAATGTTTTGCTCTGTGTGGTGTTCAGCCTTACCTGGGCTGCCCCTGATACCAATTTTTTCTTCACAAACGAATCTGATTTCTTTTATTAATAGAAAGCTAGCATTTAGGGCTCAAAATACAGTATGAAAATGTTGTTTTCACCTATTTAAAAATCAGAAAGAGAATGTATACCTTTTAAACAAAGCCTTAGATTTCTCTATTAAAAATCAACCAGATAGACTGCATTCTTCAACTTTTTCATCACTTGGAGAGACTGAGTGAAGAAGAAGGGTAATCATTTTTTATGGAGTTTTTGGCCAAATAATTCTTCTGTCCATCAATAGGAGGAAGGGAGAAGGTCGACTATGATGGAATCTTGGGTACTCATTTCAAACTCTGCAGTAGTAGTTGGGGGATATTGCCCAATTTCACGCTTCTCACAAGTTATCCTCTATAGTCAAGTTTGACTTTCTGCCCAGCATGCAGAGTGGAGATGATACTGTCTGGCTATGCAGTTTGGAAGAATGATTTGCTTCTCTTCTTTTTTTTATTAAAATCTGGGAAATAATAAGTAGAGAGAGGGAATGTATGTATGTGGATTATAAATAAAAAATAACATTTTAACAGGGGCCAATCTCTCACCTTTTTCACTTCAAGAGAAAAAAGTTTCTCATGGCAAAGTATACTCCATGAAATGGCAACTGTGCAGTATTATAAGAGCTCTTTTAAAGAGAAACTCCATAATCTTTGAGTGAATGAATGCTCTTCTAAGAAGAGAAAAAAATATTGGTGTATTCTTTAGCTGGATGTCTCTGTTTTCTAGTAGCTTGACCTCAGAGTGAAACAAACAAAAACCAGTCTGGCTGGAATATTATAGTTTCTTGTACTAATTCAGCAAACCAGCAAATTTCAGGCAGCTACTGCATCAACTAAGTAACAACAGCTGCTAAATGAATCCTCAAATTAGAGGGCTTTTTACTCCCCTTTATATCCCAGAATGATAGAGCTAATGGAGGACAAAATTTACAAAATAATTAAAATAGTGCCAACCTTTTACAAGAAAGAGGAGAGGCTCTGGCTAGCACAGACTCTAAGGACCAGCAGCTGCAGATGCCAATTTGAAGAGTCAACAACTTTCTCACTCTTTAGGAGCAAGCTCATTGTTCAGCAACAGCTCTTTCACTGATGAAAATCCTCTTAGACCTGGAAAATGTGCCAATGTGGGCAGGGCCTTTCCATGGCAGTTACACTGGTTGCCATGATTTTCTAACTGGCTCTGGTGCTTCTTTGTTGGGTTCCTGCGCTGCAAAGCAACAGAAGGAATAGGAATATGCCTGCAGGGCTTTTGATGGAATGCACAGTTTTCTCTCAGAACTTATTTCTGTTGCCATCTGCATCAAAATAACATTTTTTTAAACATTCAGTTTGAATGCCTTCAATTCACATATGCAATTCACATACATTGCTTAACGTCTCTCATTTCTCAGCTCCCTGGGCTGCCCCCAAGATTTCCCGCTAAATACATGTTTTCCTTGAATCCTTTGTTCTTTTCACTCATCCATGCCCTGCCTCTCTCCTGCTTCATCCTTATGTCCAGCAGAGGAAACAGAAATACACTTTTCCCCCAGTTATAAGATTGTTAAATTGCTCCTAGGCAGTTTACCTGGATTGGACCATCTTACAAGTGTCTCTCAATTTCCTAAAAAACCTATGACATTTGAAAAGTTTGTTAAAAGTGAATTTTTTTCATTGTTCTTTTCATGCCTTTTCGCACCACTGGTTTTCATTTAAACTTGGGAAATTGTTGCTTCTGGAGAAAATAATAAGTCCTGAATGATAATGTCACAAAGCAAATAATTTTAACATCAGAAGCATGCAATTTGCCATTGCCAGGGGAGGAATTATCTTGTTTGAAAATGCTTATTGATATAGTGATCTAGCCCACTCAATTAAGTACTTTGTTAAATAAGCTATTGGTTTTGTTTTCTAACAGCTGGAAGAGATGACATTTCAAATGCAGTTTTCTTGGTCCCAGGGAGGTTATGAACTTGCTTGTGAAGGAACATTTTTTTTTTTTCTGCAGCCTTTTGTGGCCATGATTTCAGATCAGCCTTTGGAATCAGTGAGCAAGGTAACGAGGCATGGATGTAGAACATACCCGCTTCACCATAAATAGAGTATTTTCTCTTCTGTACAACACCTATTTTTTGGGGCATCCACTGAACTCTACTAGAGCCCCAGAATAAGATCTGTAAAATGGGTCCTTACCTTCGAACAGTTACTATGCTAAGCCGTGATAAGCATTTATGCCAGTTTCAGTTGTAAGTGAGAAAAAACACAAACTAGCTTAATCCAGAAATTCATTTCCTGACAAATGAATGAGAAGTACAGGGCAAGGCAGGCCTCAGTTATGGCTGGATTTAGGGCCTCAAGCAATGTCAGATCTATTGGATTAGCTCTGCACCTCTCTGTGGGTGGACTTCTCCAGATTGACATGATGGTAAAATGGCTCCAGAAACTTCCCATATCACACCCATTTAGATAGGAAGGAGACAATATATCTTACTGATAATTCTTACAAAAATTCTGGAATTCATTCTGATGAAAACACAGGAAAGTCCCCCTTGTGAACTGAACAAGGAGACCAAAACAGTGGAATTCTGCTGATTGGTGAAGCTAGGTCACATGCGCTCAGCAGGCGCTTCAGTGCTCTGACTGGTCAGCCCAGGCCACATGCCCAGAAGAACGATTCAGTGATCTGATTGGCCATGTCTGAGTCACATACCTAAAAAGGGGATTCAGTGCTTTGTGTGGCCAGACTTGAGTCACATGCTTCAACTCTAAAGTCAGGGATAGGGCCCAACCTTCTGGAATGAGCAGTGGGGAAAGTCATTTCCCAAAGAAAAGTTATTATACTTATAAAAGGGAGAGAAATAAATTAAAATTGCGTACCTGCAGAGTTATATTACATATTTACAAAGCATATTTGTGTACTTACCATGTTGTGGACATAGTAGTAGTGAGCACTTATATGTGTCACTGCTTTTGATTTATTTCTCTCAATTTTATGAAGAGTTGAGGTTTATATTTAAGAATTCAGAGTTTCAGAAATTACATAGATTGCCTAATGTCCCACAGTTAGAAGGAGGTGGAGCCAGGATTTGGGCTATAGTGTCTGATTTTGGAGGCTGCGCTCTGAAATACTGTATAATTTCCTACCACTCAAAACGACAGTGACAACCTCTGCAACAGCTAATACTGGTTGGGTACTTACTGTGCAAGGGGTTTATGTGGATTATGAATCAAGTGCGAAGTCCAGGCAGAGTATAGCAGTTTCTCTTTCTTTTTTTTTTTTTTTTTTAAAAAAGGGTTTTTTATAGATAAAGAAGTGGATACAAGACTTGAGACTCCCCTTGGCATGAGGAAAGCAGCATGGATAGGGCAGGGCAGTAGTTTGCAGTGGTGCTGGTGGTGGCAGTGCCAGGCCTTAGGAAAGCTATTTTCAGAAGCAGGAGGACACAAGATGTTTATAGGCTGAGAAAGGGTCAAGCGAGGCAGCAATTGATAACACAAAAGAAAACAGGCATGTTTATGTGGTCAAGTCTCAGGGGAGGTGGGAGGGAACGAGATTACGAGCTTTGATGAAGGTTTTAGCCTTGGATAAGAGAGGTACCTTTTCTTTTAAGATAGAAGGGAAGAAAGGAAGGCAGGGACAAAGAAATATGATTGCTTCTGTTGGGATTCTGAATATCACACCCTAAAGTAGGATATCTTGGCATGCTGAGTACTTTGAACTGAAGGACATTGGGAGGGCCTCAGAAACGAGTTCTCTCTGACCTTCTTCTGCTCTTCTGTCTCCCATTCCCTCTTTCTTCTCCAAAGGGAGTATAGAAATAAGAATTCCTATTTCCCAAGGAGGGTCATAAAAATAGAACTCCTCTTCTCCAAAGCAAGCCATAAATCTATAAAGGTCATTCTCTCTCTTCCAGTTTCTTCTTTGAAGACCTTCATTCCAGAGGGATCCTGCCTCATACTCAGGAGGAAAGAAAGCTACACTGAGTCCAAGAAGAATCTGAATGGACAGACCTTGCTGCATTTCCCTCCTTAGTCAATTAAAGTTAGATGACTCCCTTTTGTCCAATCACATTTCTACACCACTTTATCAAACCTAAGCATAAAAACAGTTTTTCCTGGGTCTTTGGGTCTTCATTTCTGAAGGCGCCTGTGTCATGTTGTCATGTAAAACTTTGATTAAATAAATTTGTTACACTTTTCTCTTGTTAACTAGTCTTTCATTTTAGGAACGTCAGCCGTGACACTTAACGATGGGTAAGGAAAGATATCACACCTTTCTGCCTCTACACTTCTTTGTAAAAGAAAATACAGATCTTCACATTTGTGTTGAGGCTGCCTAACCATTTACATAGAATAAATAGAGTTGCATCTTTAATTCTGCTTTGATTCCATCTTCCTCAAGGTCAAGAGTCTCTTGAGAGCACCACAATACCAGGATTTTGGCTGGCTTTCCGCAGCATTTTAGAGGCCTTTATAAGCTTCCATTATGGAATTCTTGTCAAGTTTGCTTGCCTGATTATTTATTAACTTGATTAGGCATGTTAAACATGCTTTCTCTTTGTCATTCAGGTGCGTAGTTACAAAAAGAACTAGTTTTAACATTTATTGCAGAATAATGTATAACTTATTCACAGGGTTTGTATACATAATTTAATGTAGAAAGGCAAATAGTGTGTTTCCAAGAAAAAGATACACTAACTAATTAGCTACACTATATAATATAGATAAATTGGCAGCTGGAAGTGACAACCATTACTTTATAATTAATTGAGTTAGCTCTTTCTAAAATTAATTAGTTAGGAAGTACAGCTGGGCAAAGATTGATGCATAGGAGGCCTTTGGTACTCCCACCAGAAATCAAGGTCAAGCAAGTGATTATGGCTATTCCACCTTTTTACTGCTTGTTCAGCAGTAATTCAACCAGCCAATTATTGCTGATATGCTCCCTAATTGTCGTCATTGGGTTCTTTTGAATCTTCCTGAAAATCCACAGAAACTGTGTTTTCCAAATATTGACTTATCCTAATTATAGCTCTACTGTCCTGCAAACAGTTAAAAAAAAATTCTCTTATTGAGTGTTTAATACATATCAGAACCTATCGTAAGCCACTTATGTACTTTATTTCATTTTGCCTCACAAGATCCTTATAAATTAGGTTTTCAAAGAGGTGGCATAACATAATGGTGAAAGCCAAGATTCAAACGCCTGACTTCCTAGATTTAGATCCCAGCTTTGCTAGTAACTGCTGTGTGACTTTGAGTAAATTATTTAACCTATTTGTCAGTTTCCTTATCTATAGGTTAGTGATGATAATAGTTCCTTCCTCATAAATTTATATGGATTAAAGTGGTTCATCTGCACATGCGTGTGTTTAGAATAAAAACAGGGCTGTCACAGTGTTATTATTTTTCTGCATCACCACCTGCCTATAATGGTAATAGGTCTCGTTTGCGAGCATTTATATAATTCTAACCATTTTATGCATTTAATTCCATGAGGTAGATGTGACGTGAGTTGAATGAATCCTCCTTTTACAGGTAAGGGAGTTGAGGCACAGAGAAGACTGATAACTTGCCTAAAGTTACCTTCTGACTAGGGTAATGAAGTGGGGTCCCAGGAAGGAGCGCTGTTCTTTTGTGACTCTGTCATTACATGCACTCTTCACCTGGATGTTCTGCTTCCTTTGCCCATGTATTGAATACCTATTCAGCCTTAAATATTCAACAACAGCAACAAAATCACCTCTGCTGAGAAGGCTTCCTTAATGTTTTCATAATCTTTCATAATTTCTTACACTTATCTCTTTTACAACATTTTAGTGTCAATATGTTAGTCAAATAATCAATAAATATTTAAGCAGTTCATCAATTACTTTTTGAGTCCCCTTTTCCTTTTTCATTTTTTTGAGAAGGAGTTTCACTCTTGTTGCCCAGGCTGGAGTGCAATGGGGCTATCTCGGCTCACCACAACCTCTGCCTCTAGGGTTCAAGCAATTCTCCTGCCTCAGCTTCCCTAGCAGCTGGGATTACAGGCATGCATCACCACACCCGGCTAATTTTGTATTTTTAGTGGAGACGGAGTTCCTCCATGTTCGTCAGGCTGATCTCTCTCCTGACCTCTAGTGATCTGCCCACCTCAGCCTCCCAAAGTGCTGGGATTACAGGCATGAGCCACTGCCCCAGGCCTGAGTTCCTTTTTTCAAGGAGCTTGCATCCTAGCAGAGGAAGATAGCATTTAAACATGGAAAGAAATTTTTAAAAATTAAAATAATTTCAGATGTGTGAAATGACTTTTGAAGAGCATGCAATAGGTTAATGTAGAAAGGGATTAAGTGTGCTGCTTCAACTAGATTGACCGGAGATGAGACTCGAATAATGGGAAGTAGTCCCATTATTGGGGAGAGAGGTGAATGGAGGGATATTAAGCTGTTGTTTTGGATGCTGGATTTAGAAAAGGAAAGAATAAGGTGAGCCACCTTCTGTTTTCTGCTCACCCTGGCAGAGGTTTTGTTGCTTGATAGTTCTTAGAGAGTGGGGTTAAAAAATAACTTATAAAAAAGCAAGAAGCGATGACCAATTTTAATAGTTAATTATACAGAATTCCTAGATTGGAGAGATGATTGGAGATGAGACCTGAATAATAGGAAGTAGCTGTTACAGTAGGTAGCTAGTCAGACATGAGCAGCGCAGTAGAGGGCTCTCCCTGCCACACGCACACACCGGGAATGTCAGGTGACCATCAGGTGATGGTCAGACCGTTAACTGTCTCTCTAAGGTATTAACTGGTTGCAGCCAGTGCCATAGAAGGGCACTCTCCCAATAAACAGAAACACGTAAACTGGTGATCAGCAGCTTCCCGATAAGATCTTAGGTGTTGATTGAGCAGGCTGAAGCATGCCCACTAGGAGGCACAATGGCAGTTTAAGTGGAATATGACATTTCCAGTCATGTACCACTTCTAGGGATGGCTTTTAGGGACATTTGAAGGGTAAGAGAAGAGCACCTCAATTGAGCATGCGTTTAACTCCAATAAACACACTGCACATGCTTTCCTCCCAAGCACTAGCAGGCCACTGCACGAGGGCAGCCCGCCCCAAGGGAAGAATCAGGGAAGAAGTAATGAAGACCCCAGAGCATGCCAACGTATAAAACCCCAGGTCCAGAGATCAAACTGTGCGCATGATCTCTCGTTTCCTGCTTGGCTGTCTTCCAAGTGTACTTCACTTCCTTTCATTCCCACTCTAAAGCTTTTTAATAAACTTTCACTCCTGCTATAAAACTTGCCTCAGTCTCTTCTTCTGCCTTATGCCCCTTGGAAGAATTCTCTTTTCTGAGGAGGCAGAAATTGAGGTTGCTGCAGACTCGTATGAATTTGCTGCCAGTAGCATAGCCAGCCCTGCAAAGATAGAGCATTACAAGCAGAAGAACCAGCAAGTGCAAAGGCCCATTCCTGGAATCAAAGTTGCTGTGTTTGAGGGACCAAAAGAAATGGTGCAACTATGAATAACATTAAAATATGTATAGCCATTATTTTTTACATGTTTATCTCTTCACCTAAACTCTGAATTTTTTAGGGTTAGGGTTATGATTCACTCATCTTTGAACCCTCAATGTTTATTATATATCCCCTGGACAATGGTTGGTTTTGGCCAGTTGCCAGCATGAATCATTGACACTGTGAACTGTTATCATAGATATTTCTCTTTTTCCTTCCTTCTGCCTTCTCCATACTTGCAACTCTTCTGAAGTGAGTTCCATATTTTTCTTTTTTCTCTGTAGTTCCCTCTCCACATTTCTGTTTTCATTTGGTTCTACCTCCCCCCACTTTTCTTTATCTTTATCCCTTGATCTCTTTTGTTGCCCCAGGTAATTCCATCCTGAGCTGCAGGGTTCTATCAATAGATAATGGTTTTGGGATGGAAGATGAAGCATCTCAGACACCTCTCAACTCTCTTTAATCCCTACCTTCTTCCACAGACCCCAAAGAATTCCTTATATTTTGGGGTCAGACGCCAAAGCTGAAAACATAACCCAATCCTGAGATCTTTGTTGGCAAAAGAATGCAAGCTGGTTTCCTTTTAAGCTGTTGTTTTGGATGCTGGCTTTAAAGATGAGGGAATAAGGTGAGCCACCATGGTGTTTCCTGCTCACACTGGGAGCACCTTTATTGCTGGATAGCTCTTAGAGATTGAGGTTAAAAAAGAACTTATAAAAAAGCAAAAAGGAATGACCAATTTTAATAGTTAACTATAAAGGATTCCTAGAGTTCCTTTTCTTCCAGCCAGCCGATAGCCGATAGAGAAAAGAAGACACTCCTGTGCCTTTGTCTTGCAAGGCAGCTTTCATATGCTCCCCAGGAGTTTACACAGCAATTCAGTAGGAAAAGATAACCAAAGCTGGGCTCAAACCTCCCCTGGAGTCTTAAAGGCCATCTCTTTAGTTGCAAATGTGCTGAAGCCACAAATCTTGGATTCATAGAATTAAATCACATTCCCTCTCACTTTTTTTTTTTTTTTTTTTTTTTTTTATTTCAGGGAGTAGGAGCCACCTATAAAGAGTTTAGAATCAATTTTGAAAATACAAGATCAGCTTTCTGTGACTGTTTTTGAGATGCCAGCCAAGGTGACCTTATTCCCTCCCCTTCTTTCCAGGCACTATGAGGCTTTCTGTATAGCCACCTTCATTCCACAGCTTCAAACACAACTCGGCTCGATGAACTTTTGTTACAAAAGAGAAAATCTGGTGCTGTTTCAGAAGCTATTTTTTAGTGTTTGCTTTCGACATTAGTTATAATGCGTATAATACCTTTAATTATTCTAAGATATTGTAAAAATAATCTTGCTGTATAAATGTCTTTATAAGTGAAATATTTTACAGAAATTCACAGGTAAAGAGGCAATCATATACAGATTGTACCTTTGGGCTCTGAAGTCATATTGCCTGAACCAAATGCCTGCACCAACACTTAACAGCTGTGCCATCTTTGGAAAGTTGTTTAACCTTTTGGCTCAGTTTTCTCCTGCTTGAATGAGAATAAAAGTCTCATGTTATAGGGTTTAGGGAAGGAGTAAAGGAGATAATGCATATAAAGCTCTAAGCACAATGCCAAACTCAATTTAAACACTTAAATAAAGGTGACAATTATTTTGGCCATCCAAATAGAGGAGTAGAAAGGAAAGAGGAGGGAGAAGGGATTCCGACTGGTCTCAGCCATGTTGTTCCAGTTTCAGATTCTCGACTGCCTAACTGGCCTCTACATTCACAGGAGCTGTTCAGGAAGATGCAAGAATGGTTCCAGGAAGCATAGAAATTCTAACTTACACATGGAGTCATCTTATTTTCCAATGTTATTACAATGAAGAATTGTGAAAAGAAAAAAAGACACTCAGAATTTCAAGGTTATCTAAGAAGGGCAATAGGAGCAAATAAAAAAGAAAACATCAAATCCAACCAAATTGAAAAAAGTGCCTACTATGTGTCTAGTAATGTGTGGGGCTTTCTTGGGCGATTTGGGGGAAAAGGTGACCTAGTCATTACCCTCAAAATGAAAATATGGGTGTAATAATTTAAAAAAATAGTCTCTGATCTGGCAAAAGACATGCAGCCATTGAAGAGAAAGGTGCATCCTACTCTAATGTGTTCTGTACTGCTCCTGGCACAATATACAATTTCACTGTATTGGTTTCAGAACAAATGTGCAGTTTCTAATGTGAAGGAAAAGGCAAGTGACATCTCATCCAGAAAATGGGATAATTACTGTGAAAACAATTAAGAGCGCAGACTCAGAAGACAGGATATCTGGATGTGAGCTTGGACTCCCTTACTTGCTATGTGACCTTGAACAATCCACTTTACTCTTTGTGTGCTTTATTTTCTCCTCTCTCAAGTGTGAACAAGGATACTCCTCCCCCAGAGGATTGTCAGCGTCAAGTGAGAAAATGCACATAGGCATCAACTCGTAATACCAGCTCAAGAGTTCAATTAATGGTAGTTTTTTTATTATAAGCAAAGGTTAATTTCAATTTCATTCTATCTTTCTTTATAAAATTCATCTCCTTTTTACATTTTAACAGAGCTTAGTAAATCAGCTTTGTCCTTACTAAACCACTTTTAGGTGCTAAGTTGCCCACAGAAAAATAAGAATTATGATTGACAAATTAGGTTGGTGCAAATGCAATTGCAGTTTTGGCCTTACTTTAATGGCAAAAACTGCAATTACTTTGTACCAATCTAATACGTGGAAGGGCTGCTGAAATTTTTCAATGGAAATTTGGTTTTTTGTTTTGAAAGCAGAAGTGGATTTGTATTGTAAAACTGTGGCTGGTTTCTCAAATTGACGTCAGTACTGATATCCTTATTCCACATAATGTACAGCCATGATTAGAGTTTGGAGATTATCATGTCCTGTTCATTAATTTAACTAACCAGGTGTCATAAACTGAGAGACTACTTTCTGCCACTAACTGGTTAGCCAATTCACCTCACCTCACTGACCCTGCTTTTCCCAGCTTTAAAGCAAGAATAATAGAATACTTCTACCCACACAGGGATGTTGAGTAGCTTTGTTAATTGATGTTTGCAATATGCTGGAAGATAAAAGACTTTATGAAGATATAAAGCATACTAAAGAAGAACAAAGTGAGAAATTAAAAGTAATGGAGGATGCAATAGAACTAATAGATTGAGAAACAGAACCTGGAAAAAAATAAAGTTGGTGTAACACTAAATTATAATACCGATTTGAGGGTTTTGAATAATTCATTCAAAAGAGTATCTCTTTTGATACACAATAGTTAATTTCCGAGTGTTGCAACACCTTTCTTCTTTTCCAAATACATGTTAATCTTAAAAAATGGAAGGTTGCATCCAACAAAGTTGAATCTTTTCCATGCTATTCTATGAATTAATGTGAACATTGTAATTGTAACCTTTGATGTTGAGATCGTTTTAATAATACTTATTTTATTTTTATGGCATTTGTTCTAGGTTAAAAGTCAGAGACTACCTATCCAGGAGAGTTAACTATATAAAAATCTTTAAAGATATAATTTTAAAAGATACTTTCCCCCCATCCCCCAATTCAATTTAATTTCAAAGCCAGTTTGACTGTTTTTCTTCTTGTGGTAAGAAAAGCTGACTTGCCCAAAGTGATTTTTTCTTTCTGCGGTTTTATCATTAGATCTAATATCTATTCCTGCGCCATCTGGCTTGACAGCCGTAATAGCTGAAATACTTTTCCTTACAGTCTTTAGAAATGCCCCCTAGAGGCAAATAAGCATTGGGCAGAACTAGTAAATATCAATATAAAAGGACATTTCCTGCCTGTTCTTCTTAAGGTGATATGCGGAGGAGTCAGAGCAAGGGACAGGAACGCCCGCTGTCTTACTTGGCAGATTTATTGAGCCGTTTCAGGTGGGACATGCATTTTCAAGGCCCAGGGAAACTTGATCTCATTTATATTGTACAGCAAATAACATAATAGCACTTTGGTATTCATCTGTGTGTGTTAATAACCTTGAATAGTTTTAGAAGTTTGCAGAAATCACCCTTCACACTAAAATGCATTTGTTAGTATTGACTTCAGGTTCTTGAAGGAATCCTAGTTTGTCCATCTTTCTTAGTACCCTTATCACTGCTTTTTATTGACTAAAGCCATCCTAAAAGATAAGGCTTTTGAGGTGAATGGGCTGAAGTCTGAGAAACAAACACAACACACTCCACCAACTCCAAAATGTAGCTTTGATAAATTTGGGGCATGGGTGTCTTCCTCTAAGTCATAAAGTAACTGCCTTTGATGACATGTTACAATTTACACATTGTTGTAGTTTGTATATTATGTATTGGCTATGTCTCATTAATCTTTCTTGTAAATCTCTTACCATCACATAAATCAGGCTAAAGTCAGAGATTAATCAAATGGGAGACGTGGGCTTTTTGCTTCTTTCGATTTTGCACAGAAATATTGAGGGCTAGTTGAAAACATAAAGCTGATTGGCCTTTCATCAAAATTCCTCCAGGTGAATGTCAAAGAAGACGCTGGAGAGACAAGAGGAAGATCAACAGAAAGGGGAGGTTTCTGGTTTGCCATATTTCCCTTGAACAGTGTACAATATTTTAAATTTGTTTTTTAAATCTACCCCAGTAAAAGTGCCTGCTGAGTTCATGAATAAGATCTTAAGTTAGCCACAAGGAGTCTAGTCATTTCCATTTGTTTTAAACAATAAGCTATAAATAACACAAACAATGACAGGATTGTGTTGGTTTCCTCCTGAAGTATCCTGGATGAGGGCCTTGGACATAATCCTTAGGTGGAAAGCAGGAATTTTGTCTGAGCTGAAGGCTGATCCATGGCTTTTTCCAAGATTAGCAGAGGAGGCAGCTTTCAGGAAGCAGGCCTCACAGCCAGGCACTTGTGGGGTTTCTGAATTATTTATTGTGTAAGAGGGCCCTTGGCTTTGTGCACAGGGCATGTGGTTTTTCAGGCCACAAAGGCTTAATATAGACACCTATCTCTCTCCCTTCGCAGTATTTATGTACAACCAAATTATCCACCATCCCACCCCTCCCCTGACAAACATATGCATATTTTTTGCTTCTAGTGGCAAGAGATAGTAATGCTTAATTTCTGCTTATTAGAAGTTGCTCTCAGGATGGTTCCATTTCCCAGGAGGGAGCTTGTGTAATGAGCGATGCAGAATCACATTCATAAATTCATCGTGATTCATTTCAGTGCTATTACAAATGGCAGGCTCTCAGAAATTAGCAATGCATTTAAACACGGCCACATAACTGGGAGATTGCTTCTGGGCATGCTATGTGGCTCCTGATTCTTCCATGTTCCTATTGTGTGTGCCTTAGTGTTTCATTAATTACAAGCTTTTATCTGAACCAGTTATCTCATCATTAATTGGTATATACTTTGCCCACTCAAATTAAGGCAACTGCTGTTTTATCTTGATTCCTTTGGATGAAGACTGCATGGTGTGGACCCTGACGGTCTTCTTCCTCATACTGCTATTCAGCATATGCATTTTTCTGGTCAGGTTATTAATAATGGTAGGCTTCTATCCTCTAAGCATAAAAGATGATAATTGACCTCTAGGGAATATTTGAGGAAAAATAGTTGTATCATGAGACCAAAGGGAATTATGTCTACTTCTATTTGCCTTGTGCAGAGTAGGTGCTGCACACATATTTGACCCTTGTACAATTTTGCTCTCATTTTACTATAAATTGGAAAATGGTGAGGACTACTGTGAAAAAAAATAAAATGCTGGGGAAGTTAGTATTTACTTCCTGTTTTTGGATAGAAAGACTTCAATGAATTTGGTATCCTTTCAACAACTGAGACCAATGTAGATGCCTTCATCCAGAAAGAATGCCACCTGTTAGTTCAATTTGGTCCAAAACTATTGAGCATCTATCAAATGCCATGCTAAGCATTTGGTGTGTGCCAGGAGTAGAAAGATGATCCGTTGAGGATCCCATAGTCTTAAGAAGAGTCAGGCATTAAAATATATCAGGTGTGTTTCTAGAAGTGCTTCCTAGAGTTGCTGAGGCCATAGTTAGACCTTGAGCATGAAGAAAAGTTAGGCAGGCAAAAAAAACTTTGGCTACATGTGCTGTTTGGCCTACTTTTAAGACAATATTGAGTACTAGTGCTTAAGAGTGAAGGTTGATTTTTACTTTTCAGTGTTCTATTCTGGCAGCTTTCTTGAGCACGCAGATCTAAGAGATAAAGGAAGTCATTTAAAAAGAGCATGCTTACCAATCACTAAAGTCACTAAAGTCATTCGGTTGCAAGGCAGATTTTGTATTATTCCAGTGGAAGAATACCCATGGGTTTAGCACTATGTTCAAGGTCCTACCTGGACCTTATCCCACATACATTCTTGGCATTCAGAGTTCAGTAGTCTATATCAAGAGTTGGCAAACTTCCTCTATAAAGAACCAGATAGTAAGTAGATTTTGCAGGCTGGAATGACTCTGTTACAATACTCAACATTGCTGTTGTAGTTTGAAAGCAACTAGCTTTCAATATGTAAATGAATGTGCATGACTTGGTTCTCGTAAAACTTTATAAAAACAGAAAGAGGGCCAGATTTGATATCTGGGCCAGAGTTTGCTGATGCTATAGCATTCAATAAATATATCTGGCTATTATCTGAGGTCAAAAAGCATTTCAAAGTAAATATCAGAAATTCAAATATTAAAACCAGAATTCTAAAGTGATTTTCAAATTCCTCTTACTCAGTTTCCACTTTACATGAAACTGCTATGCTGGAGAGTGGGGATAAAAAGAAATGAAACTTGGCACTTGCTCTAAGGTCCTTACAATCTCTTAGGAAAGCATATATTTCATACATAAAGAGATACAGGCACTCAGAAGTAACTTGCTCTTTGTTCAATAGTAGCCAAACCAGAACTCCAAATCAGGCCTCTGTGAGTTCAGGCTTCTTTCTTCTACCTCAGCACTTGGTTTAATGAGTGAAGATCTTTGGGTCAGAATGGAGTTTATGAAGAAGAGATGTATGCTTATTCCAGGCTCTCACACCCTTGAATCTGTGCTTAACCACCTGCTACAAATAACTTTAAAAAAGAGGCGGAGCTATTTTTCTTAACAATGCTTAGTCATGCTATGACTCAAACCAACTTCCCATGTTGCCTCGAGCTTCCAGTTCATTGTATATTCACTTGTACGTAGCCATCTACCAGCCTTCCAATGAATTTTGTTGTCATTTGGCAAAAGAATGTTATTGTTTCTTCAGATCTTCGTAATGCTTGCAGATAGGAAAACAAAGATTTACCACTGCTAAAGCCGAAGAAATAATTGGTAACATTATTCTATGGTATTTTGATTTGAATTCAAGTAATAAATGTAATGCAACTGCCATATCCAAGGTCTTTTTGAGATCTCCTTATTGCTCTCTCTGTAGTGTATAACAGGGTTGTTTGCCACTCTATTTTTTTTGGTTTTTCATTTTTTTTTTTTTTTTTTTTGAAACAAGGTCTCACTCTGTCACCCAGGCTGGAGTGTAGTGGGGCAACCACAGCTCACTGCAGCCTCCAACTCCCAGGTTCAATCGATCCTCCGACCTCAGCCTCCTGAGTAAATGGGACTATAGGCGCACACCACCACACCTGGCTAATTTTTGTATTTTTGTGTAGAGATGGAGTTTTGCCATCTTTGCCAGGCTGGTCTTAAACTCCTGACCTCAAGTGGTCTGCTTGCCTTGGAATCCCAAAGTGTCTTTTTGGGAAATCCTCTTAAGTTCCATGACACAGAACTCTCTTCTCCTGAAATGGAGATCTTTCCCAAAGAACAATCCTGAGCCCTTTCTGAGTTCTTTATCATCTTTAGCCCTTATCTACTCTCAGGGCTTTAACTCTTACCTCCTCTAATTGAGACACTTAAAGTGTGTTGACAGTCTAGAGACAGAAAACACAGTTCCTTCCCTTAAGGGTTAACAATCTTAAGGGAACTACTTGAGAGAGACAGAGAAAGAGAGAGAGAAAAAGGATATTGACTCTACAGCTCATAGATGCTAGTAGGGGTGTGTGCACAGGGCACAGCGGGCAAGAGGTAAACACCTCTCAGAGCCTCGGGTGTGGGGTAATGGCATGAAGGCTTCCCCAGAGAGGGGTAGCTGTGCTGAATATAAAAATCTGAATAACTTAACAGGATGTAGAGGGATAGGTTTGACTCCCAAGACTGGATTTGCTGCTCTTCAGTATTCACAGATTATGGCAATTTTGATGACTGGCTTATGACTGCATCTCCCCTCCTTAGATCAAAGCTTCTGGAGGACATTATTGTTCATCATTGCATTTCTAGCCCCTAAGCAGTGTCTGGCACCTGATAGGGGCTCAGTCATATTTCCTGAGGGAGAGAAATGATTATTCCTACTTTATCACCATGAAAATGAGTCTCAGCAATGAAAAACACATTTGCTTATGACCAAACAGCTAGTATTGGGAGATGCAGACATTTAAAAATAGGCCTAGATGAGTCCTTTGTCTTTTTCCTCAGTTTACCTAGTTTGGCAACTCAGGTCCTACCTACACTCCTGAGCTTGTCTCATATTGCCAATTCCCTTTTAGACATTCTTCCTGAATGTACTACCATCTACCGTGTGATCAAAACAGAGCTACTCATCTTTCCCCTGAATGAAGGTGATTCTTACTGCATGATATTAATAGCTAATTTCCCCTTGTAGTCTCAGACTCTAGGGTGTGGGAATTAATTAAATAAGAACATGGAAGGCAGGGATCATTTGACTGACAAAATTTTTAAAAATTTTGGCAAATGGCATCTCCTATGCCATGATAATTAGCCCTCAACTCTGAATAAGCCTTATAGAGTAGCACCACCCAATAGACATAAAATACAAGCCACAGTCATAAAGCACATATTTGATTTTACATTTTCTCAGAACCATATTAAGAAAAGTAACAAGAAAATATAAAAAAACAAACTGGTAAAATTAATTTTAAAAACACATTTTATTGAACCCAATATATCTGAAATATTATTTTGACATGCAATAAACAAAACATGCTCATTCAGGACGTATGTTACTTTTTTTTATACTAAGACTTTGAAATTTCACTCTGTGTGTATTTTACACTTTATAGCACATCTCAGTTCAGATTAACCACATTTCAACTGCTTAGTAGTTACATAGCTAGTGACTATTTTATTGAACAATGGTTCTAGAGAGTCTTTTGCAAAGGTTTCATAGGCTATAAAATAACATTGAATCCCCAGTCTCCTCTTACCATTTGCGTTCCTGTTTCAATCCAGTATTTTTGCTATCCAAATCCAACTGATTGGAAAGCAGCTGGAGATAGGCAGCCATGGTAAAAAGAAAATATTATAACGAAAATGATCAATGTTGCATTTATAGCCTCTTGTCTTGATGCATTTCTTATCTGAAAAAACCCAAAATGTATTTGACAAACATGGTTACTCAGGTGACGTGATTAAGGTGTCATGTATTTATAAGGGTGCTGTGCCTCAGTCCAAGATCTGGAGACTATTTATTGAATAGAAGTCTTCTAACTCAGGCAGAAATGGAAGCCAGGATGAAACATTTTACTATTCAAAGTTATTTTGCTTGAAGATACTCTTCAGAGATAAATTATAGAGGTGGAGGAAATATTTTCTGCTCACTTTGCATTTAGTGTTTCTTCTATTTAACTGTGCACAATTATTAACAAATACCCCAACGCGATATTTTTTTAACCATCTACTACTTGTCTTTGGCTTCAAGGTATTTTCTGTGTCCTAATGTCAAAACCAGAGTGCTCCCTGAGTCCTTCCTTTCCTTCTTTCTAAAGTTGGATACAAAATTCTGTAAATTCTTTATTCATAGAGTTGCTTACATCCACTTCGTCTTTATTCTTAATGTTGCCTCTGTTGTTTCAGCTCCATCACTTCATAGTTTTACCAGGGAAATGATCTCACAAATGATTTTGCTATCTTAATATTCTTTTTGCTTCCCATCTTCTTTTATCTCAAATTTATCTTTCTAAGATACTACTTTGGAAAGACTTCCATCCCTCAAATTTCTCTTCACCTAAGCACAACAAAAACAAAAAAACCTTCAACTTGCTCACTTTATAAATGAAGAAATTTAAATTAAATAATAATAAGTCCCTCATTCAGATCACACAATTTTAAAATGAGAGAGCTAGATTCAAACCCAGTCTTCCTAAATTTTTTTTTAATTTCAATTGTTTTTTGGGGAACAGGTGGCATTTGGTTACACAAATAAGCTCTTTAGTGCGATTTCTGAGATTCTGGTGCACCCATCATCCAAGCAGTATACACACTGTACCCAGTGTGTAGTCTTTTATCCCTCATCCGCTCCCAACCTTTCCCCTAAGTCCCCAAAGTCCATTGTATCATTATTATCCAGGTTTCCTAATTTTTAGTCCGGTATGTGTTTTACTACATATCCTTCCTGTAGAATAATGTTCAAACTCTTTCATCCTTATTGCAGGCTCTGCCCAATTTAAAGTCCATCTGTCAAGCCAATCTTCTCTCTGACTGCCGTACCCAAAACAGCCAACACATTATTTAAAGAACCATTCATCTGGTCATTGTACAAATGTTTATTGGGCATATCATGTGTAGGAAATTCTGCTAGATACCAAGAGGTACTAAATTTCACAAGCTCTGTGGTGTCGCTATGTGGAAGATAAGGCTAGAAAGGTAGGTTAAAGGCTAAAGTAGTGACAATATTGAAAGTTAGGTTAGGACTTTGAGATCTAATTCATCAGATTGGGCAATTGTGTTCCTGTGAGAGATGACAAATCTGGCAGAGTGTGTCGATCATGTTCAAACCAGCAGGGCTTTCAGTATCCCTGAGTTGCAAAGTGACAGCTCATGAAAAGAATTAAAGTCCAGAGATGTTTTTTGTTTGGCTCATATGCTGAGTATGTGCATGTGTGTGTGTGTGTTTGTGTGTGTGTGTGTGTGTGTGTGTGTGTGTGTAATTAAAATTAATTGGTAATGTTTAAAACAGACATTTTCATAAAAATCAATATTTTAAAATTCTGTTTAAAAAATCTTTTCTTAAACATGGGAGACAGTAAAAGTAAATACATAAAAAAACAATCCGGCAACAACAAGCATGCATTATTGTGCAGCAATTATCAACAGGAGCTGATGGAAAGTTGATTAATTTAGACAGGGCATGCTCTTGCTAGCCAAATTCACTTCTGTATATGACCTGCCCATAAAGTGTGATCAATGCCATACTTTAGGCATTGAGACAGATTATTCCACTAGATGTAAGATTATGGGTAGTAAGGAGTGAGCAAGAGAGTAGCATCAGAAATACCAATTATGGATTGAGTCAAGAAAAGAGAGAGACAGGCAATATTGATACGATTTGCATATGACTTCAGTGTCCTTTAAGGCTCCTCTAAGGCACACTTGCATAAGCTGGTTGGGTTCGATATGTCTTCCTCATGTAAGTGCCCCTTTGCCCTCCACCTCCTTCTGCATTGTTTTCTAATGATTTGAATATGTTTTCCTTTTAGATCGTTTAATCAATAGTGATTTTTTGGTTACCCCATCTGAAAGGAAAGCAAACTAAAAGATTAGCACTGAATTGGAATTTAAATGTAAGAAATAAAACATTGGCTGGGTGCGGTGGCTCACGTCTGTAATCCCAGCACTTTGGGAGGCTGAGGAAGGTGAATCATGAAGTCAAGAGATAGAGACCATCCTGGCCAACATGGAAACCCTATACTAAAAATATAAAAAAATTAGTTGGGCGTGGTGACACTGGCCTGTAGTCCCAGCTACTCGGGAGGCTGAGGCAAGAGAATTGCTTGAACTCGGGAGGTGTAGGTTGCAGTGAGCTGAGATCGCACCACTGCACTCCAACATTCCTGCCTGGTGACAGAGAGAGACTCTGTCTCAAAAAAACAAAACAAAACAAAAATAAATAAATAAATAAATAAATAAAACGTATATAGTATAAGAAATTTTAGGGAAACAGTTATGGAAAAATAGTTTTAGAGAAGAAGAGATCTTACTGCTTAAGACTTGAAACCCAGAGTCAGAAATGAAAGACATATTTAACTGCATAAAAGTAAAAAAAATACACATTTTTTTTTTTTTTGAGATGGAGTCTTGCTCTGTCACCCAGGCTGTAGTGTAATGGCACATCTCTGCTCACTGCAGCCTCTACCTCCCGAGTTCAAACAATTCTCCCTGCCTCAGCCTCCTGAGTAGCTGGGATTACAGGTGCCTGCCACAACGCCCTGTTAATTTTTGCATTTTTAGTAAAGACGGGGTTTTGCCGTGTTGGCCAGCTGGTCTCTAACTCCTGACCTCTAACTCCTAATCCACCCACCTTGGCCTCCCAAAGTTGCTGGGATTACAGGCATGAGCCACCCACCCAGCATAAAATATAATTTTATAGCAAAAGATATTATAAACAAAGTAAAGAATCAAATGATTCACTGGGAAATGTTTTCACAGTGCACATGACATAAAGGATTACTCTTCCTGAATATATAAAGAGCACCTATAAACTGATAAAAACAATTTATTAAAAAATATATACATATGTATTAAAAACACTGGCAATCAATTCATGGAAGAAACTGGAATGATCTTCTAAAAACATAAAAACCTGCTCAATTATATTCATAGTCACGAAAAAGCAAAGTAAAACAACAACCAGATATCACTTTTAGTTCTTTAAATTGCAAGCATTAAAGAAAATTGTAACATTTAAGTGCTGGTGCAACGTCATTTTCACATATCGCTCGTGGGAGCATAAATTGCCACATCCTTTTGGAGAGTAATACGGTAATATGTATTAAAGTAAAAATGAACACAATTTTGACACAGCAATCCTATTTCTGATAATCTATCCTATGAAAATGAATGCACTTATGCATAAAGCCATGCCACATGTATACAAGTATGTTTATTACAGCTCCATATGAGGTGGCAAAGCACTGGAAACCACTTGAATTGTCCATCGTTAGAGAAATGGTAGAATAAATTATGATATATTTATAATGTTGGATGTTATATAATGTTACATGAGAAATATAAGATGCTAAGGGAGATAGGTAAGTCACAGATAGGTAGATAAATGATAATGTAATTAAAAAACAAATGATATGCTCTACGTGTGTATATGCATGCATTTGATTTCATATCTTTCTCTATATTCTTTCTACGTTCCACAGGGAATATAGAAAACATGGAAGAATACTGAGAAAGATATGGAATCAAATGCACCATTTTATTTAAATGGAAATGGCAAAGAAGGTAGAGAAATAATAAATTATTTAAACTATTTAAAGATATCTATGCTTTCTTACTTGTTCTGAGTACATTCTCCTATACAATTAATAAAAATCAAGAAAAATTGGCAAAATACTTCATTTTATTTCCCACACAGAATTTCCTCGGAAAGCCTCATAAAATGTGAATTTGTCTATTTATATAGAAATACCTAAAATTCTCAAACACTTTAGAAACACTGTATGGAAGCTCTCTTGATGAGGTAGCGTGTTCAGAGATGGCAGATGGAATGTGTACTGCCCCTCCCTGTTGCCATCTCCCAGCAGACACATCCTGCCCTCCACTCATTCCCATGGAGCCTGCTGTAGTCAAGAGTTCGATTCAACAGTGGTCCTGAGGCTTCTGCTACCAACCAGCCAGAACTGAAGGGGAAACAACGTCATTTCCTCTTCCCAGGAAGAACAGCATGTATTAGAGTATAAATCACACATTTATCTTTATGTGATCTGGAGCAGGTTAATAAGTCTGTCTAAACTTTAGTTTTCTATGAATTTGGGAGTTATCTCCTTGGAAATTTTCTTATGAAGAGGAAGTGAAATCTTATCCTAGCTGCAAGAGCCCTTTGTCATCTCTCTACATTTGTTTCTATCCAGTTAAAGCTTTTGGCTTAAAAGGCTTACTGTTGCCACTTTGCTCTTTTTTATGCCTGGTCCTTCATTCATGCATTTGGGTGTGTGGCTGAGTGGAAGATATTGATTCCATTTGATCTGGAAAACAATGATTCTCATTTTCTATCCATTCTACCCGTTGTCTCTGGGGCAATGTCACCAGCAACAGCCCGCCCAAAATGTATGACCCTCAGTTCTGCTTATCTGTTGTCGTTGTTTCATTGACAATTATCCATCTGGTTAAATACCACTGAGACTTTATTCTCATATTACATTCACCTCGAGCATTTTTAGCAGATTTTAAATGCTTTTAACTTCTTTTTGCCTCCACTATGTACTGAAAGCCTTTGGCAAGTGCCTAAAATATGTCATGTATTTTGGGTTACATAAGAAATACTGCACTGAAGTTGTTATGAACTCCAATGGAGACAAATGAATAAATCCAGAATAGAGTCTAGAAGATGTCAAGTTCTCATCTAGCCATCTATCCATCCATTCATCCACCCCTGTTCAACTGAGCATATAAATACTCAGTGGCAGACCTAGAAATAGATGTTGGAGATTTCACAGTCAATAAGACTGACACATTCCCTTCCCTCTCTTGTGGAGTCTCTAATGAGAGAAAACAGGCAAAAAACAATTGACACTAAACAAGTAAATAAGGCAATTTTAGTGCTAAGTGTTATGGCAAAAAAAATAGAGAGCATGTGAAAACAAGAAGAGTATCTTCAAGCCAGGTGGTACAAATGCTTAAATTAGTGGTCAAACTAGACGTCTACAAAACAAGAAGTCAGCAAGATAGGGAGGGATAATCAGATCTCAGGTGATTGAAAATAACATAGTGACTTGCAGAATACACTGAAATTGGCCAGATGCTTGATCTGTATGTTAGCTTCTAGCTGGGAAGAAATTTCTTTCAGGTTCTGGGCCAATAGGTGAGTAAGAGTGAGGAAAGTGGCTGCATCTAATTAAGGAAAGACTGCCAGAGCAGTTGGAAGGGTTTTCTTTCCAAGATGTTCTGGATCTAGTACATATTTGGTAGGTTTTCATAATTTTCTTTATTTCTAAGAAAGTGGATCAAAGGTCAGGTATGATCATTGCACAAACGTAAAAAAAAGTTCCTTCCTCTGGGGGTGTCACAAATGAAGCCCCTTCCAAATTCTTCACATGGATTACAGGCATTGTCACAATGCTTAGGCACATGATTAAACTACAGTAACAAATTAGGTGCAATTAAATGTTTTCAACTCTCTCACATACCTAAAACCAAAGCTGTGAAAAAAAGGTGTATCCCAGGTAATTAATTGCCAAGTAACATTTAATGATCTCTCCTCTGCTGCATTTAATGAGACATCCCTGCTTTGTTCCAACTTAGTCATAAAGTTCCCTGGAGCCACGGGCATGTTACTACAGCACGCTAAAGGAAAAAACCCCAAACACAGAGCTTAATTAATTTTCAACTCCTGCCACACAACTTCACACCTGAATTCCTTATCCTTTAGGCATACTTAGTATAACCACAATGTACTGTAGTAACATCTACTTTATAGAAAGAACTTTCATCTACCCACAGTTTCCTCTTCTTTGTAAAACCGTTTGGTTGACCATCTCAAAATGGCAGTAACCAAGTTTCTCTCTTTGTAGCCTGAAAGGTCAGGCACCCTACTATTCAGGCAAGAGACTCTTTCATACCATTATTTTGTTCTAATAACAGAGTGGAAACTCCTTTAATGTTAAGATTCTATAGAGAAGAATGTTGTTTTAAAAGTATTGACCCACGAGAAGCAAAGGTAAGTGGCAACTTTCAAAATGTGTGATACATCTGTGTCAGCTTTTTCTCCCAGGCCCGTTCTGTCTTTCAAACGTATTGAAAGAAAGTCTTTCTTTTTTAGAAAATCATCCAAATATGTAACAGATGGGATGGTGGATACATGTCAATAACTGTTCTCAAAATTTGCAAAGGCAGACCTCATTGGCTTTGAGTTTAGTATGCTAGATGACAATGAAAATGGATGTGCTATTTGCATTTAATAAAGGGTTTGCTGAGCCAATGAGTTGAGTCTGAAGGTTCTGCTGGTGACAGAAAGGAGATTAATGTCAAACTTCAAAGATGGGGGAAAACTTTTAAAAAGTTTCAAAATTGAGCTTTTCTAAACCTCAAAATGAAAACATCACCTTGAAACTGAAAACAAAAAATTATTTTGTGCTTTTTTAAGGTAAGTTGGGTTTTTCCATCTCAGTGCATTTGTGCATAACTCTGAGAACTATTTTCTTTTATCTATATGACTTGAAAATATACCAAATACATATAGATTGCATATATACTATGCCTGCACAGCTGGTTAGAATGTGAAAAATTCATGTCTTTTGCTCGTATTTTGTTTTCTACTTTATTGATATGTTTTTCATTTTGCCCACCTGCTGTTTTTGTATCCTGTACATGCTGCATAAGAGCCCTTCTCCTCTATTCTGACTTGAATCCTCAACAGAGATATAGATTTGTCATTCTGTATGGCCTCACATGATCGCCCTCAGGACCACCCTGGTTTCTTATGGTCTTGACTAGAGACTGGAGTTTTGTATTTTGAAATAATTTAGCCATGAAAAACCACCTGAGTTTTCCAGAGAAGATACCCTTTCTCTCTCAATCCTTCAGGATCCTATGTGGATATGTTCAGAGAGAATGATCACTATTCTCAGAGTGGAATATTTCAGAAGGTTGAATTTGCAATCAATGTTCATTTCCAAGGGCAAGCAAGAGTTTCTCCTATGTGTTTGTGTTTGTGGGGCAAGGTGAGTTCTGTCAGCATTTAAAATCTCGGTGAAGTGCTCATGAAAAGAGGCATGTAGAAGGGCTATTTTTAAGAAAGCTTTATCATTAAAGCTTCAAATCTTCTTGAATTCATGGCCTCTTCAAAAGAAACCAATCCAGAGGGGCAAAGGACAAACTCCCTGGAGATTTTGAGGGTTCTCAATTGATGCAGTTTTAGAATCTGCAGTTTTGAATTGCAAAGGCCAGCAAGCAGTCATGCTGCGTTGCCTCTTGCTTGGGCTGGCTCTGAGGTTATTGATTCCAAGATCCTGACCGGCATGAGAATTACCTAGGGATTTCTTTAGAAGTATAGCTTCCTTCCCTCACTCTCAAAAATTTTGATTTGGTATGTCTGGACTAAGGCCCAAAAATTCAGAACACAAACAAAAAATCAAAAACAAAACAAAATAGAAATCCCCAGGTGACACTCATGCTTTGCACAGCCAGGTTGTTGAGGCCATTGCTCTTGTCACACTAACCAGCTTGTTTTGGAACTGAACCCTGACCTCAGCCTCATTAGTACCACACTGCTGGATACTGAAGCTAACTGGTTTCGTTTGGGAATATATAACCTTGTCTCTGATCTTGCTAGAGGGCATCGATGTGAGAAAGTTACTGTTAACATTATTTGTTAGCATAGGTCGATATATGATTTTAATACTGCCCTTTAGTTTTAAACCATACAATTTCAAAAAAGTGTTTTAATCTTCAAATGAATATCTCCTTTTGAGTGGAGAAAAAGGGAAAATCTAATTAAAAACAAAAATCAGTGTGATAACCATGTCCCTAAAGTGGCCTTCTCTCAGTAAGGATGATTTTATACTTTTCAACGACCCTTTTAAAAAAATCTGAATTTAAATCTTTTTACTTCCCAAGCAGGAATTACATAAGTTTTAACGACCTATCGCAACTCTTAAAAAAATTCTTATCTTGTTAATTTTGCTCCCACTGAAATAACGGCTGTGTGCAATGTGTGTGTGTGTATGTGTGCGAGTGTCTGTAAAGTTATTAAACATTGTTCAGTTTTTCTTCAAAAGTAGGCAGACATCATTCCACTGTAAGGTCACCTTATTGTTTCAATGATACATGGTTCTGTATGATAGGCTTGCTTTTGTACCTCCTATTGCACCATTATTGATAGAGAAAATAAAAAAACAAGTCAGTTTGTACCAAATGAAGGCTTAAGAAAAAATGGTGTCCTGAAGAAAACCCAAAACTCTGTCCTTAAAAAAGGTGAAATATTTTAATGGTGCCGTTGATTTATCTAAGTCTACCTGGAACACATTAACCAAAATGGTTTACTGAGTAAGCTCTTTCAAGCAAGACCACAGTAAAAATATTACAAAGAATTTGGGAGCTCAGGAAAGCTCTGTGCTCAGTGAAGCAGAGAAAAGCCCTAAGCTGCAGATGAAAGCAATGCACACTGATTAGCATCAATGTAAAAAGAGATAAGAACATGTTCTTAAGGCCCTGCTGCTGTACTCTGGGTCATTGGTTTACAAACCAGTGTGCACATGAATCCCCTAGCAAGGTTGTAGAGAATGCAGATTCCTGGGCATTGACCACTGAGGTCCTGATTCATCCAGACTGAAACAACAAAACAATTTTAATTAGCCAGCCCTGTAGTTTAGCTTACACTCTGAGATATAGTGCTCTAGATAATTCATTTAGTAAAAATAAAATCAAATGTCAAGAGTAAATATTTTCCCCATTATAAAAGGAATGATAGGGTGGAAACTATCATTTCTGTCATAACTATCATTCATTTGTAGAAAATATGGAAACTTCAGAAAAATAGAAAGAAGAAAATCACTTATTCAGTGCTCCTTATTTGGGCATTCTGTGACACTCTCTTTTTTTTAGGTCTATTTCTTATATATATACATATATATTTTATTGTAGTTTAGGTTATAGGGTACATGGGGTACGTGTGCAGATCATGCAGGATTGTTGCATAGATACATACATGGCAACGTGGTTTGCTGCCTCCATTCCCCTGTCACCTATATCTGGCATTTCTCCTTAAGTTATCCCTCCCCAACCTCCCTACCCCGGCTGTCCCTCCCCTAGTACCCCACAACAAACCCTAGTGTGTGATGCTCCCTTCCCTGTGTCCATGTGTTCTCATTGTTCAACACCCACCTATGAGTGAGAACATGTGGTGTTTGATTTTCTGTTCTTGTGTCAGTTTGCTATGAATGATGGTTTGAAGATCTCTCCTCTTCCTTTTTTCAAATTCTAGTGGATTTCTCTCTATGGATTACCACCTCTGGTTGGAAGTTACTCTCTATTTAATATGTTGACCAGTCCCTCCCTTAATCATATATCTCCAGTTTTCCTTTGACCAGTCCCTCTTAGAGATCCTATTATCATCTAACTTAAGCTTATCTGAAACCAATCCTATTTTTTTTTACCATCAAAACTGGCTGTTTTTATCTTCTTTTTAAGAGGTACAATAGTTGCTCCAACACATGCAAGAAGCTTTAATACTTTTGTTTTTTACATTATCATTTTCTAACCCATTGCTACATTCTCCTAATTCATATTCTTCAAGTGCTCTTTATAACCATTCTTTCTGTTCATTGTAGATATCAGGTGGTGTACGTTCATATGGCTGCACGGGCTTTGAAATGTTCAAACACTTTCATCAACCCCTGCCCTGAACCCTTAAGTACCCACTACCCTCTTTCTCCTGAAACCTCCACAACAACCTCACCTGATCCAGCAACTTAAGGGGTTACATTTGGCCCTCCTGCAACCTCCCACCCCCTAGAACTCATGCTTCAACCCTCAGAGAGCCCCACTTTTGACTGATCAGTGTCCATGCTGCCCTTCATATCTAAGTGACTATAATCATAACTTAAATCCAGCTTTTCTGAACTTGAATTTGTCATGCAACATCACCACATCTGCCTTTCTAAAAGTCTGCTTTCATCATCAGCCTCTCCTCATTTTAAACTATATTGAAGTCACAGATAAGTAGTAGACAAGTATTGAATCAAATATACCTAATAATTGAATTGAATTAGGTAAACTCAGTTCAATAAACTATCAAGAGTTTACTATGTGATAGGCACCAGTCATTTGGTGTACTAGAATATTACAAAAATGAACTACATAGAAAGTTTAGAAGATTTAATATGAATACCAGTAAAGAGAGGAGAAGGTGCAACGTGTAAGCAAAGAGACAAAGAGTAGTTTATATTAATAACTCTGTTGGAAAAGTTCATTCTGATGTCATCTAAGGTCATTGGGGAGATGATTCCTTGCCTTCCACTACAGCTTAGAAATCTTTATCTATTTTTCCATGGCCTCAGGCCTCCTTGTGTCCCAGTAAAATCCCTGACTTTCCCTTCTAGCTCCATAATTTAACCCATCTTTTTCCCATGGAAATGACCAAAGTGTCAATGAGCAATCATATTTCTTAGACAAAAGGAAAATTATTATTATTTTTAAACCTTTAAAGCTTCTGTTAGAACCTAAGCTGCTGTGGTGTTTTATAGCTTGTTTTGTATTGAAAAAGATTAAGTAGTATTATTTTTTACTTTATTGTTTCTACTGTACAAATAAATACTTTAAAAAATCCTCTTTTCTACCCACAAAAGAAAAATGCCATTTACATTTTTAAATACTTTTGATTCATTCTATGAATATTTTATAAAGGATGAGATTATTGAAACATATTACTTTATATCTCATTAAAAATTAACATAAGGATTTCCTTCTTACTAAAATTAATTTTTTATATGTTGTTATTCATATTTCAAATCACTTAATAATGCCTCATTGTTGGAAATGTAGTTTTTAAAATTTTCAAATACTGTTTTGAACAATGATGTATAATTTGTTGTAAATATTATTGCACATAAAATTAGTTTTTATATTATTACCATGAAATGGATTCAAAGAAAAGGGTTTATGGGGTATCTAAATGGTTTATATTTCTTCATAAATACAGCAAAATTACTTTCCAAAGGATATTTTCAATCAATTTTTGTTCCCAAGAACAAAAAACAGAATACCTATTCTATCACACTATATTCACAACTTTAATGCTACTATTGTAAGCAAATACTGTATGAATTTTTTCTTTGTTATTAAAATTTAACATTATTTTTCCTGTTTGGTAACCCTTTTCTTCTTCTTTTTTTTCAAGAGACTGTTATGATTTCTGTTCTTTTGCATTTGCTCTTTTCTTCTTTAGAATTACTATAGTATCAGTGTAAGTGTTAATGATTCTGTCATGAATCCAAGTTGAAAGAAAATACCTGGTACCATTGGAAGATTATGTGGCTGGGAATTAGGAGGCCCAAGTTTTTATCTTTAATACCAATTATTAGTTGTTGATCATATACTGATAATTTAACCTGACTTTGCCTCAGTCTGATATGGGGATAATTTATTATTATATATGTCGTGAGATATACATTAATGTGATGCATGAGTGCCTGATAAAAACAGAAATGAAATAAAAGTATAAGTTGATGGTATTTTTGCCTCTTCAACAACAAATTTTATTGTAAGAAATATCAGTGATTCATCTTGCATAAAATTTTACAGCAACATTAATTCCACATTCACCTACAATTGTTGGGACCAACTATGTGCCACATATAGTTACACAGTAATTGTATGAAGTAAAAAAAAAAAAAAAANAAAAAAAAAAAAAAAATGAGTAAGTCAAAGACCAGAATTTGAGAATCTCAAAATCTAAGAGGGGAGAAAGATAGATAAGTTAAAAGATAAGAAATGCACACACACACACACACACACACACACACACTTGCACATATGTGTGTATATATAAATACAATGTAATAAAGGTTATAAGAATATGTAAAATATTGTGAAAACAAAGAAGAGAGAAAAGCAAAAATTTGGGGAGGGCTTCTTTAGAATGAACATTTATGTGTAAGGTAAATAGAAACTATCTAGGTAGAGAAATGAGAGAAATGACATATGAAGATGACATATATAAAAATGATGCTGATATGTGAAGACTAAGGAATACTGAAAGAGGGTGTTTATAGTCTAGAGACTAAGAAGGCAGGACTCTGGTTGTAAGTGCCTTTGTATGCCCTTTTGCAGAATTTGTGTTCAGCCATATTCAAATTTAGTCATGACGATTAACAGTTTAATTACCTATTTCAAACTGGAAAATGTTGACCAAGACATAGGCATCCTATGTGTGGTATAATTAGTATGATTTGATTTCTTCTTTTGAAGTGAGTCAAGAAGGAAACATTTTTAGGAATGATCTCTGCTTAAGTTCAGGGAGCAATCACTGATAAGCATTGATTCAATTATTCATTCAACATAGTATTAAGTGTCCACTAAGTACAAGGCACTGAATCAAGCTTAGGAAATAGAGTGAGATCTCCATGCCTTCGCAGGGATTATATTTTAGTAAAAACGACAGCCACTGGACAAGCAAACAAGTAAGAAAGGAACTGACAAATTGTAACCAATGCCATGTGGGGAATAAATGAGGATCTTCATTCATTCAAATAAATTTTTAATGCCTAAGCACTGTTGAAGATTTTGACAATTTAGTGATACACAAAACAGTTAAAAGTCTATATGCTCAGGGAGCTTATATTCTTTCCAGTGGGTGATAAATTAAGAAAGTTAAGGAGAAAATAAACTTATAGAGTGGTCCTGTAGACTGAATGTTTATGTGCCCCCAAAATTTATATGCTGAAACCCAGTCGCCAATGTGATGGTATTTGGAGTTGAGGCTTTAGTGAGGTGATTTGGTCATAAGGGCAAAACCTTCATAAATAGGATTAGTGCTCAAATAAAAGAGACCTCAGGCTGGGCGTGGTGGTTCATGCCTGTAATCCCAGCATTTTGGGAGGCTGAGGCAGGTGGATCATGAAGTCAGGAGTTCAAGATCAGCCTGGCCAAGATGGTGAAACCCCATCTCTGCTAAAAATGCAAAAATCAGCCAGGCATGGTGGCAGGTGTCTGTAATCCCAGCTACTCTGGAGGCTGAGGCAGAGAATTGCTTGAACCGGGAGTCAGAGGTTGCAGTGAGCCAAGATAGTGCCACTGCACTCCAGCCTGGGTGACAGAGCGAGACTCTGTCTCAAAAAAGGAGCCCTCACAGAACTCCTTCACTCTTTCTTCCATATGCAGACACAGCGAGAAGACTGCTGTCTGTGAATCAAGAAGTGGGTGCTTACCAGAGCAGACACCAAACCTGGTGGCACCTTGGTATTAAACTTTTCCACCCCCTACAACAATGGGAAATAAATTCCTGTGGTTGATAAAATACCAACTAGTTTGTCGTATTTTGTTATGGCAGTCCAAGATGACTAAGACAAGTGGCAAAGAAAGGTTCTTTAAGAACAGGCTATTTAAGCTAAGAACTGAAAGTGCAGAGACTGGGAGAAAAGCATTCCTGGCCATGGAAAGAGCAAATGCAAAGATTTTGAGGCAAAAAACAAGCAAACAAACAAAAAAATGGAAAAATGGCTTGGCCTATTGGAGAAATTGAAAAGAGACCAGCATGGCTCTAATATAGTGAAGAAAACTTTAAAAAGATGAAGTAAGAAATGTCAGAAAGATCACTCCAATTGCTCAGTACAAAACTGGATTAGTGAAGGGGAAAAGTAGAAGCAAGAAGACAATTTAATTTAATAGGCTATTGCTGTTGTCTGAGTGATAAATTAGGGTGGCTTAGGTATGGTGATGGCAGTGTTGGTGAATGGAAAAAAAGATGGATTTCAGATATATTTTGGTGTCATAAGTCATGTAATTTGCTGGTGAATTAGATATGGGAATTGAAAGAAAAATAGAATACAAGGTTGTTTTCTCCATTTTTGGATTAAGCAACTGACGAATGCTGACACCATTTAATAAGATGCTAAAGACTCAGGCAAATAATCGGTTTGTGAGGGAAGCAAGAACAACATTATAAATTTGAAACACATATACATATTCGTGTGGAAATCTGACTGCTTATTTCAAATAAGCAGTTAGATGGCACTCAGGGGAGAAGTTGCTTCTGTAGCCATAAACGTGGGAAGTCAGCAGCTTCCCATGTAGATGTAAACTGTGGATTTAGAAGCATTTAGACAACAGTGGGGAACAGAGATTGAAGAGAAAACAAAAGATTACCCAGTACAAATCTCAGTTACTCCAACACTTAGAGTCAAAGACAATCAAGGATACTGAGAAAGAGCAGACAGGGACAAAAGAAAAGCAAAAGAGAGGAGTGTTACAGTGTTATGGTATGAGTGTGTGTTTTCTTTTTGTGTAGGATGAATGTATTTCCTTATATCTTAATCCATACGGTTTAGGTGGAGCTGCTTTCCCAACATATAGGACACTCCCCAAGTCTCTGCTCTCAGTTGGGCATGGCATGAGACTTGCTCAGTGAAAGCCTTTCCATAACTTCTGCTGATACTCACAGGAAAGAGGCATGTGAGGGGTGTGTGTGTGTGTGTTTATTAAGACCAGGAAGAAGAAGGATGATTGATAACAGTCTGGAACTGTCAATAGCCATCTTTGCTACCACGTGAGGCTTATCTGCCTAAAAATCAAGATAACAACAGAAATGTAAGCTGAGAGGTAGAGAAAAATAAATAGGTTTCTGATAATATTTGTTTGAACCTCTAGAGCCAATGGTGCCTTAAACTAGCACCATTCCTTGAACTTCCTGGATAAAAGAGCCAATAAATTCCTTTTGTGTTTACATGAGTTGGTTTGAGTCATGTTCCTATTACTTGCAACCAGAAGAGATATGACTATGATAAAAGATATTTCAAGAAAGGTTGAGTGGTCAACTATGTCAAAAGCCATTGGAAAGTTAAGAGAGATGAGGGCAGGAAAATGTTCATTGGAATAGACAACACGGAGTCATTGATTACCTCGATGGGAGAGATATCAGTGCAGGGGTGAGACTGGAAGTCTACTTGGGGTGGGGCAAAACTAAATTGGCAGTGGTTGAATGGAGAGAGTGAAAGCGGCAACTTACTTAAGAAGATCTTTTGTGAAGAAAAGTAAAGAAATAGAGATCACTGAAGAGGATTATGATACCAAAAGAGAAGCAAGGAAATATTTGATATTTACTATCAGTCATTCATCAAGTATTTATCCAAGCATGAATATCCATGTATTAAGCTGTGTTAGCTCATGAAAAATAAAATAAAATTCTGTCATTACCACTCCCTGCTTCCTAACTTAGGGTAGTGATCATAGATTTTTAAATTAAAGTTAAAATGTTACAACCAAAGTCTTCGCATGTGGTAAAAATATGGTGAAAACAAGATTATTTTTCTCTGACTCATAATATTTTGCAGCTCCACAAAATATTTCCCCAACATTGCTCAAAAATATTTGTCACTCATTGAAGTGGGCCCCACTCCTTTGAATAAAAGAGGAAGATTTTACTCATTCTGGCATGATGCATTTACTTAAAAAAATAATTTAAAGTCAGTGAAATCATCTTTTATTGCCAGTTTTCTTTGGTAACAAATGGTAACAAAGAGCTATAATGCAACAATTCAAGAACAACAACAAAAAAATAATCAATGCTTATAAAGTACCAGGGAGTCTGCAAGGCAGTGAGAATAAAGAAGTGAAAACACAGTCTTAACTACCTAAAAAATAAGCATCCAGTATGGAAACATATAAACAATTAAAAAGATGAATAATTATCATGATAGGAAGAAACACAGGACCCCATAGGAAATCTTAGAACGAGTATCCATGTTAGAGTCAGTGAATTTTTCTGAATGGAGGTAGAACTGAGAAACTGAGTCTGAAATTGTGAGCAGGACTTGGAACGGCAGTTGACTTCCTTTTCTTAGCAGCTTACCCATTTCTCATAGTCTGATTCAGCCTGTTTGCATGCAAAACTCTTCGCACTGTAGCACACAGTAAGTGCTCAATATATGCTGGTTTAACTATTATTATCATTAAGCTCCTACCTCTACACCGATAAACAAGTAATAAACCAGTATTAGTTAAGAAAAGGCAGACAACTACTAGTTGTGGAGATAATGAAGCTTTGGAGTTTTGTAGATTAACTTTAAAATTCATCTTAGCTACTTAAAATTGTATTGACTGTATTAGTTTGCTGGGGCTACCATAACAAAATACCAAACATTGAGTGATATAAACAATGGAATGTATTTTCCCCCAATTCTAGAGGCTGGATGTTCAGGATCAAAGTGTCAGCAGGTTTGGTTTCTTTGGAGGCCTCTCTCCTTTCCTTGGGGATGGCCACCTTCTTATTGTGTTCTCACATGGTCTTTCTGTGGTGTCTCCCTGTGTGTTCAAATTTCTTCTTCTTATAAAGACCACAGTTAGATTGAATTAGGGCTCACCTTAACTGTCTCATTTTCATGAAGTCACATTTTTAAAGACACTGTCTTCAAATACAGTCATATTCTTACATACTGGGGGTAGAGCTTCAAAGTATGAATTTGAGGGAACAGTTTTTCTCACAGCAGGGGCATGGAAACTTACCACAGTAATCACACAGGGATTCAGTTTCTTCATATATAAAAAGAGGATAGAGCAGGGTGCCCTAGCTTGTATTTGAATAGTTTCAGAATGTGGCAGTTTGCAGGACCAGTGGCCTGGTGACCACTTCTGGTTTCCACTTGCATGAATTCACATGCGCTGGTATTTTTTGACAAGTGGTAAAAGGCAGAGGTTTTTGTTTGTTTGTTTTGGTTTTGATTTTTGTACACTGTCATTTGAGAGCAAGGAAGGAACTAAATTCAGTGTCTCCTTGAAGCAGCATCAAGTCCTGATAGAGAGATGAACTGAAGTAATTTCTCTGAAACTCTGGGTACAGGGCGTGCTTGTTTGGGACCCAAGAGGAAATTTCATACAACATTGCAGAGTAGGCTAGTTTTCCTGCTTTTGGAAGCAACATAATACTGCTCTTTTATTTCCAGTAAATCTCTATCTATTAGTTATCTTTGCTGCAGTGAAAAATAGCCCCCAAATCTCAGTGGTTCACAAAAACAAACTTGGATTTTTTTGGACAAGTGGTATGTCAGCATTTATGGGTTGGCTGCAGCTGCCGTGACTTTGTTTGGCTCTGCTTGGCTCAGCACAGCATGTCTTCTTGTTTCAGTCCCTTTGTGGACATGGCATTGTCATAGCAGGGAGGGAAGATCAACAGAGCTGGTAGAAACACATGATATCTCCAAAACCCATGTCTTCTCACAGGCCATTGACAAGGAAAGTCTCATGGTCAAGCCCAAAGTCAAAAAGGCAGAGAAATATATAAAAACTACATGGAAGACAGCAATGGACTGATATATTTGATGTTACAGAGAAAGAGGAGGTGAATATTGCAAACCAGAATACAGCTTACCATATGCTACTGTTTGCTGCTCATTTGTTAAAACAAACAAACAAACAAAAAACCTAGTCCTCATTCATATTACATGAAGAATTATATTAATTTTCCTGGATAAAATATGCCACTACATTTTCCTAAATTTCTGATTAATTGCCCCAGTCATCCACTTCACTGTCACTGTCATTTATAGCTATGTAAACAATTGGGAGTTTCACAGGAGTAGAAATGTCAAGCATACAGGCAAAGGAATCATCTTCAAAACCAAGGACACCTTACAGTGAAGTTCAGATGTAGGCACAGATGTGGCAGGAGACATTTTCTGCCGAGGTCTGAGTTTAAACAAGTCAGACTGCAGCATATGTTTATATGAAAGTGGCTTACATTGTCTTGAATTTTATGCATATTACACATTTGTGTGCTTTATTTTTAAATCTGTTTTTAAAATGAGTTAAACACTCAATTAGATTTTGAGAATTTGCTACCATTACATACCTTAGTTATATAACTGACATCCACTGCTTTGTTTTCATGCTCACTATGGAGAATTCTCAGTTATTTATTTATTATTCATTCATTCTTCATTCATATATTATCAAACATTTACTGAAGACGGAGTATGTACTATATTTGACATTAGAAAGATACTGATAATTTGTCATGTCTCAACTTGAAAGACTCACTGTCTAGTAAAAGACATACATGTGCAAAAAAATAATTACAATTTGTAAGTCTAATATAAAGGTGAGAAAAATAGCTCAGTAAAATGGAAAAGAATGTGCTCTCTAGAGCAGGACAGATCTGGGCTCAGTTCTCAACAATTACTAGGTGTGTTACCTCAGGCAATCTACAAAACTCCCTGTGACCCACTTTGATTATCTGTAAACTGAAGACGATTGTACTTATTGTTTTTTTTAAAATGAAGATCAGGAATAACATGAATAAAGCAACAACCACAGTTTCAGAACATCATAAATGCTCAATAGAGGCGTGTTTTTATTGTAATATTTATTGGAAGAGCTATAGTAACTCAAAAAGCTTGTTTGGAGTAATGAATTTGGGGTAATGAAATAACATCTGGGAATTTTTTTTCCAAAAAGGTGACAATTGAGAGGAAAATGCCTTGAATATTCAAGGCAATGGGCAAAATAGCAAGTGTAAAGGGACAAACACTTGTGAGTTTGGGTGTCTGAACAAATAATTCACAGGCGTGGGAAGAAATTGGCAAGATGTGAGAGTATGAACGTTGGATGGAACAGTCTGTGAGATGTTCATGTGCCATAGAAAAGAATGTGAACTTCCAGACTATTTCTTTGTAACTACAGCTGTCTGGCTGTCTTCTAAACCCTCTTTCACCTCACCCTGCCACCTAGAATTTGTGACAATTAGTTCCAAAAGTCTTTTACTGTGCTCATTAGGAAACTTCATGTTGTTTTTCCTGCCTCCCTCTTCCATGCCGGCAGTGCTAGCCACCTCCAACCTCTGTCTTGGCTGTCTCTCACCACCACTCAGAGTTCCTGTTACGTTTCGCCATCTGTGTAGTAGGTGAGACATTCATCATGACGTCTCTGCTTTGTCTTGAGGTTTTTATTTTCAGAAACTAGTTAACGATCTTAATGAGCTCATCCTCAAGACCAATTATTTTTATTTTGGAAATATAGACTTCCTTTGAAAATGCTTTCCAAAATATTTTTCCTATTTTCCTCTCTAAACCCTTTCATGTTTCCTTCCTTTTTACCCTTTCCTTTACCATATCTGATTTTGAAATTCCTTATTTCCATTTTCGAACATCTTTTCTCTTCAGCAAAGTGTTTCTTTCATCCAACCCTTCAACATGGGCAGGTAGACTCTGAAGTTTGCTCTTTAGTGACTGTTTCTTGCTTTTAATGCTGAAACACTCACAGAAACCCATCCAACTTTAAAGCAATTAGGCATTGTTGATTTGCCCGTCTTCTGCTGCTAGCTGGTAGAGAGGGAGCCTGATGAAGCTTGTTGTGTTGTTTCAGGAAAGCACAAGAACTGTCTACATGGAGGAATCTATACTCTGCCTCTGGGATCTCTACATAATTAATATGCAAGAAAGTGGCTTTAGAACCAGCTTTACAAACCTGTAGTCTAGAGACAATGTGGGTTGTTCACATTCACACTCTCTCTTCCTGGTTTTCCCTGTTTTTATCATTTAGTTTTGCTCTCCATTCCTCATTATTTTTAAATTGACCTACATTCTAAAGAGTTTACCAAAAATCTCCACTCATTTGTTTCCTATTTGTAACTTCAATTCTCTGTGATTTCCTTTTGTCTCACATTCTTATGGTCTTCTCTTTATGATTTCTGCAAGTTTTTTAGAGGCTTGTTCACATTGTTTTAAATATCTTCAGCCTTACATTTCATATGACATAATCTCAGAAAATCTCAGGGATTTTTAGACAGTACATTTATTCTCAAAAGTTAGCTTTATTACCAGCCACAGTGGCTCACACCTGTAATTCCAGCACTTTGGAAGGCTGAGGTGGGAAGATCACTTGAGCCCAGGAGTCTGAGACCAGCCTGGTGGTATAGTGTGAGACCTTGTCTCTACAAAAAGCATAAAAATTAGCTGAGCAGAGTGATATGCACCTGTAGTCCTTTGCAGCTACTCAGGAGGCTGAGGTGGGAGAATCATTTGAGCCCAGGAGGCAGAGGCTGCAATGAGCAGAGATCACACTATTGCACTCCAGCCTAGGTGACAGAGAAAGACCTTGTCTCAGAACAAACAACAAAAAAGTCAGCTTTACTGAAGTATAATTTACATAGAATAAAAGTCAAGAGCTTAAGTGTATAATTTGAAAATTTTTGACAAATATATACACCTATGTAATCACTAGTCCAATAAAAATACAGAACATTCCCATCAACCCCAAAGCTGGTCTCCTGCCCACTCCATCCAACCCTTTGTCTCCACAGCAGTTTCCTGCCATGATTAATCTGTTTTCTGTCACTACAGTTTTGCCTTTTCAAAAATTGTATACAGATGAAATCATATGGTATGATACAATAGTCTTTTCTGTCCAGCTTCTTTCATTTAGCATAATTCTGAGATTCATCTATTTTGTTGCATATATCTGTAATGTATTGCTTTTTTGTGGCTGAGTAGTATTACATTGTATGGCTGTAACACCATTTGCTTATCCATTTACCAGTTTATGGACATTTGTGTTGTTTCAAGTTTTGGAATAATATGAATCAAGTTTTTGTGAAGATTTGCATACAAGTTTTTTTGTGAATAAATTTTCACATCTCATAAATAAGTACCTAAAAGCAAGATTGCTGGATCATATGGCAAGTCCAAGTGGCTGTATCATTTGCATTCCCTACAGCAATACATGAGCACTGTCTGTCTTCCCCAACACTTGGCATCAACCTTTTTTTAAAATTAGTCTATCCCATGAGTGTGTACTGCTCTTATTGTGGTTTTCCTTTATATTCCCATAATGATTAATTATTTGGAACATGTCTCATGGACTTATGTGCCATTTGTATATTTCCTTGGTGACTTAAATCTGCAAATATTTTGCCTGATTTAAAAATTTTTATTTTTAAAATCTTATTTATTTTTATTAATTTAGGGCTCCATGACTAAAACACCAAAAGCAATGGCAACAAAAACCAAAATAGGCAAGTGGGATCTAATTAAACTTAAAAGCTTCTGCACAGTATAACTTTTTAATTTTTAAGAATTAAAAATATACTATTAGGTTTCAGCTTACATGTGCAGGTTTGTAATGTACGTAAACTATGTATCATGGGGGGTTTGGCATAGAGATAATTTCATAGGGTAATATGCATAGTACCCGATAGGTATTTTTTTCCAATCCTCTTTTTCCTCCTACCTTTCACCCTCAAGTAGTCCCCAGTGTCTGTTGTTACCCTCCTCATATTTGTGTGTTTTCATTGGTTAGCTCCCTCTCATAAGTGAGAGTAGGTGATATTTGGCTTTCTGTTCCTGTGTTAATTTGCTTGGGATAATGGCCCCCACCTTCATCTACGTTGTTGCAAAGAACATGATTCTGTTCTCTTTACAGCTGCATCGTATTTCATGACATATACATACCACATTTTCTTTATCCATTCTACCATGATGGGGATTTAGGTTAATCGCATGTCTTTGCTATTATAAATAGTTTTTGCCTATTTTTTAAAATAGGGTTGTCTTTTTATTATTAGTTTATAAGATTTATTTATAAATTCTGGATGAAAATCTTTTATCAGCTATGTTTGGCAAATGTTTTCTCCCAATCTCCGCTTACCTTTTCATTTTTAAAAATGACGTCCATTGAACAGAAAATATTTAACTTGGGAAAATTTATCAGTTTTTATGGTTTGGGCTTTTTATGTCTTACTTAAGAAATCTTTGCCTAACCAAAGGTCACAAAGAGTTTTTCTTATTTTTTTTTTTGCAGCAGCTTTATAGTCTTTTTTCTTATATTTAGGTTTTATGCTCCATTTTGAATTATTGCTTTATAAATAGTGTGAGGTAACATGTGTAGCTAATTTCTTTCTGCATATGGATATCCAAATGTTACAATACCATTTGTTGAAAAAAAAAATCCTATTATTTTCTTTGTTTAATTACCTCAGCAGATGTGTGAAAAGTCAATTGATTCCACATTTGTAATATTTCTGGACTGTATATTCTGTTGCCTCAATCTATATCTCTTCTTTTGTCAATATGACATTGTCTTATTACTGTAGTAACAAGTAGACCTTGAAATCAAGTAGTATTAAGTCTTGATATTTTGTTCTTTTTCCAGTTTATTTCAGCTGTTTTAGGTCTTTTGCATTTCCATATAACTTTTAGAAATAATTTGTTAAATATTTTTAAAGCTGGGATTTTGATTAAAATTACATTGATTATATAGCTAGAGGAGGAGAATCGGCATCCTAAATTACTGCAACCTTTGGTCTTGGAGCATGTTTTGGCTCTTTGGCTCTACATTTATTTAGGTATTCATTCGTTTTGGGAGGCAAAGTTTTATAGTTTTCAATGTACATGTTTTACATATAACATAAGTAGAATTTTTTGTTACTTAGAATTTCTAATTTTTCATTGGAAATAACTAGAAATATAATTGTGGTTTATAATGATTTATAATATGTAACCTTGCTGAACTCACTTATTAGTTATAGTTTCTTTCTTGTAGCTTCATACTATTTTCTATGTACAAGATCCTGCCATCTATGAATAAAGTCAGTTTCATTCCACCCTTTTTAATCAATATTCCTTTCATTTTTAATGACCTCATTACACTGGCTGAAACCTCCAGTACAATATTGAACAGCAGGGGACAGAACATTCATCCTTGTTTTGCTTCCAATAGTAAAGGGAAAAGCATTCAGTTTTTCATCTGTTGGTATGATGTTAGTTACAGGGTTATTTTTGAAAATTTCTTCTATCAGGTTGAAAAAGTTTTCTTTTATTCTAGTTTTCTGAGCATTTTTATTATGATTGGATGTTGCATGTTATTAAATTCTTTTTTAAAATATTTATGAACATTATCATATAGCATTTTATCTTTGGCCTACTAATATGTTTAACTATACTGATTGATTTTTTTAAATATTAAACCAAACAATCATTCCTATGACCAATACCACTTGATCACATATTGTTCTTTTGTTTTTATTTTTTAGAAATGGGGTCTGTCTATGTTGCCTAGACTGGAGTGCAGTGACTATTTACAGGCATGATGATGACATTCAACAGCCTGAAAATTCCAGGCTCTAGCAGTCCTCTCACCTCAGTCTCCAAAGTAGCTGGGACAACAGGCTTGTACCATTGCACCCAGCTTGCTTTGCTCTTTTTTATCTATGGTTAAATTTGATTTGCTAAAGTTTTTAAGAAATGTTTTACATGTATGTTCATGAAGGATATTAATTTACTGTTCTTTGTGCTGTCTTTGCCTGGTTTTGGTGTCAGGATAATGCTGGCCTCATAAAATGAATTAAGTAGTCTCTTTTATTCTCTGTAAGAGCTTGCATAGTATTGACTTTTTTTCAGCTTTGAATAGTTAGTAGAATTCACTAGTAAAACCACCTGATTATGAAGGTTTTTGTTGAAAAGTGTGGTAACATGAATTATTTTTCTTTAATATGTATAAAATTCTTCAGGTTATTATCTATTTTATTCTGGAGCAAGCTCAGATAGTTTACATTTTTCAAGAAACTTGAATGTTTCTTTTTAAGATGCAGAACACATTAATGTAAAGTTGTTCATGGTATCTCTTTACTACCTTCTTAATATTTGTAGGATCTTGTGATGTCCTTGCTTTCATTTTTAATCTTGGTAATCCATCAGTTTTTCCTTTTCTTCTTGATTATTTGATCTAGAACTTGTCAATTTTATTGAATTTGTCAGAAAACCAGGTTTAGTTTTTATTGACGTTTTTCTTTTAATGTTGATTTTATATTTCATTGACTTCCGCTTTTATCTTTACTATTTCTTTCTTTGCATTTTCTTTGGGTTTAACTTGTTCTTTTTTTTCTAGTTTTTTAAGGCAAAAGTTGAAATTATTTGATTTTTTTCTACATATAAAATTTAATGCTATAAATTTTACACTAAGTTTTGCTTTTTTTCCACCACAGAACATTTATTGTGTTTTGTTTTCATTTTCAGTCAGTTCAAATGTTTTCTAACTTCCCTTCTGTTTCTTGATGACCAAAGGGTTGTCAAGAAGTATCTTCTTTAATATCCGTATATTTAAGCCTTTTTAAAAGATCGTTCTGTTATTGGCCCCTTAGTATTACATCACTGTGTCATAGAATATACTTTGAGTTATTTTAATCTTCTTAAATATAGTGAGAATTATCTTTTAGTCTGGAATATGTCTATTTGGGTGAATGCTTCGTGTGCGCTAAAAAACAAAAAATGTATCATTGTTATTGTTGGGCGGAGTGTTCTAAAATCTCAATTAGGATTATTTTTCAGATAGTATTTTTGTTTCCCATGTACTTATTGTTTGTGTTTTTCTTTATTTTTGTGCATATCCAAATTTCTGTAGAGTATCTTTTTTTCTGTTTAAGAAATTTTCTTTAACACTTCTTGTAGTACAATGTTTATTTTGATTACATTTTTGAAAATTTTTAAGGGGGAGGATAAAGTACTCTAAGTCATCACCACTTTCTAGCTTGCATGATTTCTTCTGAGAAGTCTGATTTAATTCTTAATGCTTTGTGTATAATTTTGTTGCTTTCCTCTTCCACCATCAACTGTTTTAAAACTTTTTCTTTTGTCACTCATTTTCAAAGATATCCTTGTGATGTGCCTTGCCATTATTTAAAAATATTTATTATTTTGGGTTTTGTTGAGATTGTTGAGATAATTTTCATCATATTTGGACAATTTTTGGCCTTTACATCTTTAAAAATACATTTTTCAGTTCAGTCCTGTTCTTTCTTTCTGGCACCTATAGATTATGCTGCTTGACATTATACCAAAGTTCTGGAAATTTGATTTTACCTTTTGTTTCTCTGTACTACATTTTGAGTAGTTTCTATTTAAAATTGCATATTCTCCTGGGCCCAACAACGTTGGGATGGAGGCACTAGTGATGCACAGGATGCTGCCACCAGGCTGAGGAGCAAGTGAGACATAGGCTGCCACATCCAGGGCTGAGGCACAAGTGAGGCATGAGCTAACACCAACAGGGCTGAGGCATGAATGTAGTATGGGCCACAGCCACTAGGGAGCTAAGCTCTGCTGGGGCTAAAGTCTGAGACACATGCATGTTCTTCACCCATCAGCCAAGCCTACTGCCACTGAGGCAGCCCAGCCTTCCCAAGTGGCAGGGCTGTAGTATGGCAGCTACCATCCCTCGCTTGGGCATTCTGCTGAGGGGCTTGGGATTGTCCCATCCATACCTTCCAACTATGGTGGATGCAAACACCATTAGATAGGTTGAGGACTAGCCTGCTTGGCCTGGCTATGATCACCCAGGCCAGGGCATACAGTCCAGGGTCCAGGGATTTGCCCAGACCTGTTCGCCACTATTGGCACTTGAGCATTCTTCTCAGGAACCAGAAATTGGGTCTACACACCATGCTACTTCCCCACAGCTGACACCTAATGACACATAACACCTGTGGGGCTGGAGACAGGCCCACCCAGTGCATGGCAGCTATTTCCAACACCAGTGTGCACAGTTGAAGATCCAGAGGGTTGTGCCACCACTACCACTGAAATTGCCTATGTCATGCTGGCTGCCTAGGGGCTGAAGAATCTTTCCACCCACACAGCCCACTGCTGTCCCTACTAGCATCCAAGTAAACTACCTGGAATCTCTAGAATTGGCCTTTCTGGACCTGCTAACACAGGTGCCAGCATTTGCTGCCCTGGAGCCCAAGGGCAGATATGCTTACCCCTCTGCTGCCACCACTGGGGCCCAAAGACTGCCCATCTGGCATCCCATTCCTCAGCAAAACTTCACTTCAGTCTTCACTGATAACCATACCCTATGCCACTGAAAATATAACAGTTTCCACTGATGCTGCTTACAGCTGAAGAAATCACACAGAGACTACACTACTGCATATACCACAGACATATCTTCAGGAAAAAGCTTTCTCTATGAAAGGAAATTCAAAAATACTGGAAGAAGTAACTATTACACCAGATGTGAAGATATCAACATAAGGACACAGGAAGCATGAAAAAGCAAGAAAATATGACACCTTCAAAGGAACACAATAATTCTTCAGCAACAGATCCAAATCAGAAAGTAATTCACAGATTCTTAGAAAAAGAATTCAAAATTTTCATAGTAAAGAAACTGAGTGCAATAAAGAGCTCTAAAAAAATACGAAGATATCAGAAAAACAATTTAGTGTATAAATGAGAACTTTATCAGAGATAAATATTATTTAAAAAAACAGAAATTCTAGAACTTAAGAATTCATTGAATGAAACACAAAATACATTCAGAAGTTTCAGTAATAGACTAGATCAAGTAGAAAAAAGAACATCAAAAATTGAAGACATTTCTTCTGAAATAACCCTGTCAGACAAAAATAAAGAAAAAAGAACAATGAAAACATTTATAACATATAGGACACTCTAAAGTGATGAAATATTTGAATTATTGGTATCCTGGAAGATTAAGAGAGAACAAATGGGTTAGGAAACCTACTAATAGGTGAAAACCTCTTAATTCTAGCAACAGATTTAGACATCCAAATATCTCCAAATAAATACACAGTAAAAATGTCTTTTCCCATGGCATTTTCTAGTCAAAATGTCTAAATTCAAAGATAAAGATAGAAATCTAAAAACAGCAAGAGAAAAGCATCTAGTGACCTGTAAAGGAATCCTCATCAGACTCACAGTAGATTTCTCAGCAGAAATCTTACAAGCCAGGAGAGAATGGAATGATATGTTCAAGTGCTGAAAGAAAAAAACGTTGCTAACCAAGAAACAATACTCAGCATAATTTGTCTTCATTTATCCTTTATCAATGAAAGAGAAATAGTCTTTCTCAGAGAAGCAAAGCTTAGAAAATTCATCACCACTAGACCAGCCCTACAAGACATGCTCAAGTGAGCCCTAAATCTGGAAGTGAAAGAATGACAATTACCAATATGAAAACATGTGATAGTGTAAAACTTACTGGCTAAGCAAACATAAAAAAGACAAAGGGAAAAAAAACTAGAATGCTACCAGTACAGAAAAATCATCAACCCACAATGACAAACCTTAAGAGAGAGGCAGAAAGAAAGATAAACAAAGAATATGCAAAGCAATCAGAAAACAGTCAACAAAATGACAGAAACACAACCTCACATATGCGAAGTAACTTGGAATGTAAACCAATTCTCCACTTAAAAGATAGACTGGATGGATGGATTCAAAAAAATGTTCCAACTATATGCTACCTATAAGAAATGCATTTTGCCAGTAAAGACACATATCAACTGAAAATAAAGGGACTGAAAAATATATTTCGTGGGAACAGAAACCAAAGCAAGCAGGAGTAGCTATACTTATATCAGATAAAACAGACTTAATAAGTCAAAACAGTAATTTGAAAAGAGAAAAAGAAGGTCATTATATAATGGCAAGTGATCAATCAGTCCAGTAAAAAGATACAAAATTTCTAAATATATATGTATTCAGCACAGAAGCACCAAAATTCATAAAGCAAATATTAGTTGACTTAAAAGAGAAACAGACTTCAATACTATAATACTGGGAGATTTCAACACCCCACTCTCAGCATTAGGCAGATTATCTAGAAAAAAAAAAGAAAAGAAAGAAACACTGGTTTTAAACTGAACTTTATGCCAGATAGACCTAACAGATATCCACAGAATATTTTACCAAATAACCAAATAACTGCATAGCATACATTCTTTTTATCAGCACATGGAACATTCTCCAGATTGCCCCATATGTTAGGCCACAAAACAAGTCTCAACAAATTAAAAAAACCCACAAAATCCTGTCAATTATTTTCTCAGAACATAATGAAATAAAACTAGAAATCAATATCAAAAGGAATTTTGGAAAATATACAAATATATGGAGATTAAATGTCGTACTACTGAACAACCTCTAGGTCAATGAAATAATTAAGATGGACATAGAAAACTTCACAAAATAAATGAAAATTGAACCACAATTTATGTAAACCTATGGGATAGAGCAAAAACTGTGCGAAGAGGGAATTTTATAGCAATAAATGCCTACATCAAAAAAGTAGAAAGACTTCAAATTAACAATCTAATGATACACTTCAAGGAACTAGAAAAGCAAGAACAATAAAAACCTAAAATTAGCAGAAAGAAAGAAATAGTGATTAGAGCATAATTAAATAAAATAGAGTCAAAAAATTACAAAGAATCAAAGAAACAAAATTATTTATCTGAAAAAATAAACAAAATTAACAAGCTACTAGCTCAATTAATCAAGAAAAGACCCTAATAATCAAAATCAAACATAAAAAAGGAGACATTACAACTGATATACAGAGATACAAATTATCATCAGAGAGTGTTATAAACAATTATATACTAACAAACTGGAAAACCTAGAGGAAAAGGATAATTTTCTGGAAGCATACATCCTACCAAAATTCAAACAGAAAGACATAGAAAACCTGAGCAGACCAATAATGAGAGTAAATCAGTAATAAAAAGTGTCCCAAAAAGAGAAGCCCAAGACTAGTGGATTTGGTAGATTGCCAAAGTCTACCAAATATACAAAAAAGAACTAATACCAATTCTCCTAAAACTATTTCAATAAATTGAAGAGGAGAGAATTCTCCTTAACTCATTCTATGAAGCCAACATCACCTTGATAACAAAACCAGAAAAATACACAACAAAAAAAGAAACCTCAGGTCAACATCTCTAATGAACAGAGATGCAAAAGGCCACAACCGAATACTAGCAAACCAATTCCAAGATCACATGGAAAAGAAAATACACCATAGTCAAGTGAGTTTTATACCAGGAATGCAAGGATTGTTCAATGCACACAAATCAATAAATACACATCACATCCATAGAATGAATGATAAAAACCATATTATTATCTCAACAGATGCAATAAAAGCATTTGATAAAATTTAATATCTCTTCATGACAAAAACTCTCAAGAAATTAGGCATAGAAGGAATATTTCTCAAAAATAATAAGGACCATATATAACAAACCCACAACTACCATTATACTGAATAAGGAAAAGCTGAAAGCCTTTTCTCTAAGAAGTGCAACAAGGATACCAATGGTTACTACTTCTATTTAGCATTGTACCAGACCTTTTAGCCAGAGCAATTAGGCAAGAGAAAGAAACAGAAGACAAATTATTAAAATGACAAATTAGAAAGAAGGAAGTAAACTTGTCCCTCTTTGTAGGTGATGTTATCTTGTATTTATAAAACTTAAAAGATTTCACTTAGAAACTCTTAGAATTTAACATAAATAAATTCAGTAAGATTACAGGATAAAAAATCAACATACGAAAATCAGTAGCATTTCTAGTCACCAATAATGAAATAGCCAGAAATGAAACCAGGAAAACAATTCCATTTATAATAGCTTTAAAGATAAACTAAAATTACTAAGAATAAATTTAGCCTAGGAGGTGAAAAATTTCCCCAAGAAAACTGCAAAGCACTGATGAAAGAAATTAAAGAGGACATTGAGAAATGGAAAGGCATTGCATGCTCATGGATTGGAAAATTTAATATAGTTACAATGATAATACCACCCAAAGCAATCTACAGATTCAATGTAATCCCTATCAATTTTAAAATATCAATTCTATTTTTCACAGAAATAGAAAAATTTGTATGGAACCACAAAAGAGACAGAATAGCCAAAGCAATCTGAGAAAAGAGAACAAAGCTGGAGGTATCACACTACCTGACTTCAAAATATATCACAAAGCTGTAGGAATCAAAACCTCATGGTACTGATATAAAAACAGATATTAAACCAATGGAATAGAATAAAAAGCAGAGAAATAAATCCACTTCTTTACAGCCAACTAGTCTTTGACAAAGCCATCAAGAACATACATTAGACAAAAGATACTCTCATCAATAAATGGTGATGGGAAAACTGTATAACCATATGTAAAAGAAAGAAACTGGACCCCTATCTCTCAACATATACAAAAATCAACTCAAAAATGGAATGAAGACTTAAATGTAAGACCTAAAACTATAAAACAACTAGAGTAAAATGAAAGCAAAGACTCTTCAGGGCATTGGTCTAGGCAAAGATTTTATAGCTAAGGCTTCAAAACCACAGGCAACAAAAATAAAGGTAGACAAATGGAACTGTATTAAACCAAAAGCTTCTGCACAACAAAACAAACATTCTGCAGAGTGAAGAGACAACATCTTGAATATGAGAAAATATTTACAAATTATTCATCTGACAGGGAACTAATATCCAGAGTATACAAAGAACTCAACTCAGTAATAAAAACAACCAAGTAATCCCATTAAACATGGGCTAATGACATAAATACAAATTTCTCAAAAGACAAACAAATGGCCAACAGGTATAGGAAAAAATCTGCAACATCACTAATCAGAGAAAAGCAGACCAAAACCACAATGAGATATCATCTTATCTCAGAAAGGCTGTTTTTTAAAACATAAAAATAGCAGACGTTGGCAAGGATGTGGACAAAGGGAACTCTTATACATTGTCCATGGAAACGTAAATTAGTTAAGCCACTATGGAAGACAGTATGGAGATTTCTCAACAAACTAAAAATATAACTATCATACAACCCAGCAATCCCACTACTGAGTATTTATGCAAAGGAAAACAATATATCAAAAGAATACATGTGCTTCCATGTTTATTGCTGCATTACTTAAAATAGCAAAGATATGGAATCAATCTCAGTGTTCTCAGTGTCTATCAATGGATGAATGGGTGAAGAAAATGTAGTATATGTACACAATGGCATACTATTTGGTCATAAAAAATAATGAAATCACATTATTTGCAGCAACACGGATGGAACTGGGGATCATTATGCTAAGTGAAATAAGCCAGGCAGAGAAAGACAATTGTAGCATATTCTCACTCATAGGTGGAAGCAAAAAAGGTAGTTGCATAGAGGTAGAGGGTAGAATGATAGATACCAGAGACTGGGAAGGGTATATGGGTGCCAGAGGGGTTAGAAAGATTGGTTAATGGATAAAAATATACAGTTAGATAGAAGGAATGATTTCTAGTCATTGACAGAAGAGTAGGGTGACTGTAGTTAACAACAATGTATTGTAGTTTTAAAATAAGTAGAAGAGAGGACTTAAAATAACACATAGAAGTGATAAATACTCAGGTGACGGCTATCCTAAATTCCCTGACTTGATCATTACACATTCTATTCATGTAAAAAATTTCACATATACCCCCTAAATATATACAAATTTAATGTGTCAAAAACTTTTTAAGTGACTGAATTATCTTGTCTGCTAATTGTATCACCGCTATTATTATGGTAATGTTTCTTTTGATTGATTTTATTTTTACTGGTTATGAATAGGATTTTTCTCCTTCTTTGTATGCCCGTTAATTTTTGATTAGTTGCCAGACATGGTGAATTTTACATTGTCAAGTGCTAGATTTTGTCATAGTCCCTTAATTTACATTGGAATTTATTCTGGCATAGGGTAAGTTGAGATCAGTTTGCTCCTTTTGAGCCTTGGCATTAAGGACCCAGCATAGTGTTTAGTCTAAGATCAACTTAGCCTTATTTCTAAGGCTGGTCCCTTCTGAGGATTTTAGCCTGTGGCTTGTGTATTATGAGATAATCCTACTTCTGCTGGTGTGTATGCAAATACCTTCTAGTCCTGAGTAAAGTCCAGAAACTGTCAAGCCAAGTGTTTTCTGATGGGTTTTTTTCCCCCTCAGACATGAATTTCATTCCATGCATGCACAGATCAGCTGAAGATTTTATAAGAGCCCTCTGCATGTCTTGACCAACCATTGTCCCTGTCCCACACCCTTTAACTACCTTTACTCTGGTATTCTGCTCCACAAATTCTACCTGACCTGGTCTCCCAAATTCTCATCTATGTCTGCTCAGCCTCTGTTTGTGTTTTTCATTCTGCCCTATGGACTAGAAATTGCCTCTAACAGTAAGTTAGTGTCATCATAGGATTCAAATTTTTTGCTTCGATTTTCTCAGTAACCATAGTCCTGTACTGCCTGTTGTCTGATGCCTAAAGCAAATTATTTTATATATTTTTGTCTGGGTTCATAGTTGGTTTTGATGGGATGTTTTCACATCTGAACCTTGCTGATTCTGGAGAGGCTGCCCTTCCTGGGGCTAGCTAATTCCTAGAGATAGCAAACATTTATTCAAGACACCTCTTAGACATGAAAACCAACAAAGCAAGAGCCCATATCCCAAACTCTTTCTTTGTCAAGACTTTTACACTAAGCCACTATTTTCCTACTCTAACCATCCTATTATCAAGTACCAGACAACTAGAGATAGCCCTTATACCCCAGAATCCAATACAATTACTCTAACCAATCCTAAGCCAGCCTACCCTGCTCTGTCCATTGCTGCCTGTGGAACCATAATAAAGGCTGTCGTCCACATTTTCTTGCCACTCCCTCTGCCTCCTGACTGACCCTGATGCTTCCTCATGTGGCCCCTCATGTGGTGTGGTATGCCCGTTCCTCTTGGGAACTGTAAGAAACCATCTTTTCAATAGTAATCATCTCCTGATCTGTTGGCCTCATCATACTTGAATAATAAACCTACGTTTGGGGCCAGGCACCGTGGTTCATGCCTGTAATCCTAGCACTCTGGGAGGCCGAGGCGGGTGGATTACCTGTGGTCAGGAATTCATTTTCAGCCTGACATGAAATCCCCATCTCTACTAAAAATACATAAATTAGCCAGGCATAATGGTGGGCACCTGTAATCCCAGCTTCTCAGGAGGCTGAGGCAGGAGAATCGCTTGAACCTGGGAGGCAGAGGCAGAGGTAGCTGTGAGCTGAGATCTCGACATTGCACTCCAGCCTGCCTGACAGAGCGAGACTCCATCTCCAAAAAACCAAAATGAAATAAAACCTACATTTTGAAACACCTTTAGGCTTGCAAGCAGAGTTTAGTATGTATATTTTCTTAAACAAGATAATGTCTGTAAGCACCTGGCACTTAACAATTATTGAATAAATGACTATTCATTCCTTAACTTGATCTCAGTATTTAATACTTTGTCTTAACTCTGCCTATTGACTTCACTTTCCTTACTTATTTAATGCTCCATTCTTTCCCTACCTGCCACCTACACTGCTACTACTATACTCACCTTGAAATCACTATCTAGCTCTTCATATTTTAGGTTTTACTCCTTATTTAAAATAGCCTTTTATATTTAAATCTAACCCAGCAGTCTATGACATATTGAAATGGCATCAGGCTTACCTGCTGAGCATTTTATTTTCCATTTTTGTAGAATTTAAAAAATTTAGTATATTCTTTTTTCAAATCTCTCCAAGTAACCTGTCAATTTTTTTCTTATTTCTATCCTATCCCATTTTCCCAAAGTATAGTAGAAATTTCCTTCAAACTTTAGCTTTATCATATTTAGTAAATATATCAAACTTCTGAATATCATTTCTTTTTCAATTTTTGAAGTAGCATAAACATTCACAAATCTGATAATTTCCAATTATTAATTTCTTCCAGACTGATCTCCCATAAATTCTATGTCTTTCAAAAAGGTAACCATAACTGTAAAATGTGAAAAATTTAGAGTAATGTAATACTTGTCTTCCTTTTGTTTTCCTTGATTCCTTAATTATGAGGAGGGTTTGGGTTTAGCATATTACTTTTTAGACGTCTAACCAAACTAACAATTTAAGTATTTTCCTTCATTACTTATATAAGTTGTAATAAAACCTGGAATTTATTTTTAAGATGTCGACAATTGTATTAAAATATCTTAGTAGATTTGGCATGAAAGCAAATGCCATCTCTGAGGTTGAGGATAACTCCACCAGCAAACACTGCTACTTTGATATGACTAACATTGTGTAGATTGCATACTCTTCCATGTAGATCATAAGAAGTTCAGGATTTAAATACCCTCAAAATCCTCATGTGTTGAAATTTTACATACATTTTTTACTGTTTCTTATCTGGGGGACTCAATTCATTTTGCAAACCTCTAACAACTGATTTGTGGTAGTGGGTGGGTCTGATTGACAGGTGCAATACTGTAAAGTGGAAACTGGGACACAGATACTTTTCTCAATTTTACCTTGGTGAAGAGATTCTAGCAGTATGAGAATGACAGATATTTGGATCTTTAGGGAATAATGGAAAAGCTGAAAGATATTATTATCACAGAATGGATTTTGTGTCATTTTCGGTTCTCACTACAAAGGAAGATGTGAAAATGTGGTTTGCTAACTTTAGTACTTCATAGCCTAAGACAGTCTATGCTTTAAACCCCAGAGAGTTTTTTTAGTACTTATTTCCTGCACTCTGAAGGCTAAGTGATCATTAGATGAAAACTGAATTTTTATTTTTTTATCCTATTATACCAGATTCTCAGGAAAATAGCTGCTGACATATACTGTGACAAGTCATTGAATCCAAAATGCTATTTAAATCGTTGCTGAGTGGGTTAATTTTTATAAAATCAATTTCATGTTGTGGCTGGTGATAAACCTTGGAAATCTTTGATTGATACGTCTTTTTTTTTAATTCACTTTGCCTAAAAACTAACCTTCTTTAAAATTGGTAGCTATACCTTATCGCTTTTAATTGAATTTTAAAAAGACTTTTTTTTTTTTTTTTAAACACACCACATGTCTGTCTTTTCTAGGAACAGTGGTGGGACCATAATATGGTTTTTACTTCAGGGATATATAAAACCGTTCCCATGATCATGTATCCAAACTGCATGTGAATCAGTGCACACTATAAGTAACCCTTGACTGGGAATGTTTTCATTTTTTAAAGAGTAGATTCTAAGATAAATAATAAGTTTTACATTCTGTTTTCTGAATACAGAGTCTAGATCAGTGACAAACAACCTAAGACTCACCTAACAAATTTTAATTGCCACCTTTTACCTCATACAAAGCATCACAATTCAGACAGTGTAATAAAAATTTCCAGAAATTGACTTTAGAATGTTTTATTTCCCCAGAAGCTGTGGATTGGAGGGTATTATGTGAATGAGTCAGCCCCATCCCAAGTCCTGTAGCACGTTGGGGATTTATAGAGTCAAATGAAGAGTAAAAGAACCAGGGACCACCTAGCTAAGCGGGAATGTAGTGGTCCTTTGTGATGTTCTAGGGTTTAGAACTGCCCTTGGCAACTTGAACAAAGGAAAGAGAAAATCATGCAAACATGGGAGGAAATCCAAAACAAATAAGGGCAATGATCCATGTCTTATGTATCTTTCATCTTCAGTGCCATTTACAGTGTCTGGTACAGAGTAAGCAGTTAGTTGTGGTGAGTGGAATGATCTAATTCTAGGCCATCTTTATCGTTAATTGTATTAACATGAGACATTTCAGACAACCCATTTCAGCTCATTAATACTCAGTTTCACCATTTGACCCAGCAATTCCATTACGAGGTATATACCCAAAGAATTATAAATCATTCTATTATAAAGACACATGCACACATATGTTTATTGCAATACTGTTCACAATAGCAAAGACTTGGAACCAACCCAAATGCCCATCAATGATAGACTAAAGAAAATGTGACACATATACACCATGTGATACTCTGCAGCCATAAAAAAGGATGAATTCATGTCCTTTGCAGGGATGTGGATGAAACTGGAAACCATCCTTCTCAGCAAACTGACACAAGAAGAGAAAACCAAACACTGCATGTTCTCACTCATAAGTGGGTGTTGAACAATGAGAACAAATGGAGACAGAAAGGGGAATATCACACACTGGGGCCTGGGGGGTGGGGGCTAGGGGAGGCAGAGAAGGGGGTAGGGGGATTGGGGAGGTATAGCATTAGGAGAAATACCCAATGTAGATGACAGGGCGATGGATACAGCAAACCACCACCATGGAATGTGTATATCTATGTAACAATCCTGCACGATTTGCACATGTGCCCCAGAACTTAAAGTATAATAAAAAATTAATATCCAGAATACATATAAACTCTTATAACTCAACATTAAAGAAACTCAAATAAAAAATGAGCAAAGGACTTGAATAGATATTTATCCAAAGAATGATGAACACAAGAAAAGATACACAACAATACTAATCATTAGAGAAATACAAACAAAGCCGGGTACAGTGGCTCACGCCTGTAATCCTAGCACTTTGGGAGGCCGAGGTGGGTGGATCACCTGAGGTCAGGAGTTCAAGAGAAATACAAACAAAAAAACGCAGTGAGATGCTACTTCATAGTCATTAGGATGGCTAGCACGAAAAACCAGCAAAATGAGGAATGTTAGTGTGGATGTGGAGTAATTGAAATGCTTTTGCATTGCTTTTGGGAATATAAAATGATGTAGCCACTGTGAAAAACAACATGGTGGTTTCTCAAAAAATTAAAAATAGTTACCATATGATTCAGCAACTCCACTTCTGGGTATATACACAAAGGAATTGAAAACATATTTGTAAACCCATGTGAATAGTAGCATTATTCACTATAGCCAAAAACCAGAAGTAACACAAGTGTTCATTAATTAATAAATATATAAACAATGATATATATACACAATGGAAAAGTATTTAGCCTTAAAAAGGAAGAAAATTCTGGCATGCAACAACATGAATGAAAGTTGAAGACATTTATGCTAACTGAAATAAGCCAGTCACAAAGGACAACTATTACATAATCTTTCTTATGTGAGATATGTATAGTAGTCAAATTTGTAGACAGAAAGTAGGATCTTAATTCCAAGGGACTAGGGGTTGCAGGGAAGAGAGAATTAGTGTTTAATGGCTATAGAGCTTTAGTTCGGCAAGATGAAAATATTCTGGAGATGGATAGTGATGATGGTTTCACAACAATGTGAATGTACTTAATACCACTGAACTGCTTAAAAATAGTTAAAATGTTAGGTTTATGTTGCATGCATTTTGCCACAATAATAAATGTTTCTTAGAAAGGTAAAAAAAGAAATGGGGAAAAAAACCTTTCACTTTCCTATTGCCCCCATAATAACGTTCGAATTTCTTGGTATAGAACAGAAAGAACTTTAGTCTGGTTCAGCCTTTCAATTTCTAACTTTCACCCTATCACATACACACTACAACAAGCCAGTTTATGCTCCAGTGTACTGAACTACTTTCAGTTTCAGGAAAGCTTCTTTCTACACGTGCACTTAGACATTCACGCACACCCCCACAGGGACACTGGTTCCTTGTAACTCCTACGCATCCTACAGTTCCAGCTTACATGACACTTCGGCAAGAATCCTTTCCAGATTGGCGAGGACAGAGTTAGGTACCCTTCTATATACGCTTTAGTTCATAGAAATTACTATGTACATAACACTTGTCTATCATGTCATAATAGCTTGTCCTACTCTATGGGATGTATCAGTTTACTTGCTATCTTCCTTCTAAAATATAATCTCCCTGAAGACGGAGACTATGTCTCATTCACTATGGTATTCTAAAAGTCTAGCACTGTTCCTCATTAGCTGTAAATGCTTAATTTGTGTTAAGCAATGGCTCGATGGCTGAATACATCATTAGTTTTATGTGATATCCTTGGAAAATTGTGAATCTGTGCTTATATGTCAGCAAAACAAGGAGTCAAATTTGAATAACTTCCTAACACCCTAAAGATTATTTTAAAAATTATACTTATGCCTTATTTTTAAAATAATTTCAGGTTTGGTGATACAAATAATTTTGAATCTTTATAACTAAGCATTCCAACCCAATAAATGTCAAACAGTGATGGTCACACCCCACTGAGGCATATGGAAGTTAGCTGCAATAATTTTAATAGAGTCAAAAATGCTGAACATTTTGCTGGACTGGGAATTGGTGTGGAGTGTTGCAAAAGTGGATTAAGTATAAATGTGTCCTCTGCCTCCCAGATTCCTTTTCGTGGAAATGGAAAGACATTGGCTGGAAGGCTAGAATTTTAGAGTTATATCATTTGGAACTACTTTAGGTTAAAATAGTTTATGTAGAAACTATACTTTTCTTATCACTTACTAAATAATCAAATGCTAATTATTGTTGTTTTTTAGAAAACAGTTGACCAACACTTCAAGATGTCTGAAGCAGGGCAAATGCATATGAAAAAGCATTAAATGATGCATGTTTGAGTAGATATTCACAAAAATGGGAGAACATAGCTTCATCAGTGAAACAAGCACAATTTCCATGATCTGTATTGTGTAAGAGAGTCATGAATTTTCGAGAAAACAGTGAATTACAGTGAATTTTCAATAACAGCACACGATTTTTTTTGAGCCAAGGATCTGTGGTCAAACAAAGGAATATTCCCTAAAAGCACCAATATGAGGCTAAGTATATATTTGCTAAACTTATTTATTGGCAGTATCCAATTTTGGCTTTGGACAAAATAATTATGAAACTTTGGCGCTAATTTGCTAACTGGGTACTATAGAAACACATGTAAAGAGAATTAGTGTCATTGCTACTAGAGATATGCCCAGAGACCTTTCCTTTGATATGTCCAGAGATTATTCCTTTGGTTAGATTCTGTATATTCAAGTACTTGCCTATAAAGTTAAAGACACATCAGCAAGTTCTTTAATAGCCAAGCACTTTGATTTAGGGGAGAGTTGTCTCCTCTGCTAATTGCCTGCTCTTATGTTCATTATAATGTTTCCTAACTACCTGTTTGCTCTTGATGACCTACTTATAAATACGATGGCCTCAGAAAATGGCCAGGGAATTTGAAATCCCCTGGATATTCTGTTTTAAGGATGACCACTGACTCAGAAGATGAGTTTGAGGTTATTTTTTCAAGGAACTTTCTGTAGATTGATGAAGAAAGGACAGGAACAATCCAATATGTATAAATATCAAGCAGTGATGGTCACCTACCACTGAGGCACATGGAAATTCACTTGGCACACATCTTAATAGAGTTTAGGATGCAATAATTCTAATCTCTGAAAATTCAGAATGATTACAGCAGAAAACTTTGAAATTAAATCAAGAATCTTGTCATATTTCCCAATTCCTAAACTTAATTGTGTCTTCATGCTGAACCATATTTGGCCATTTAACAAACAGCAATAACATGCTTAATAATTACCTAAGCCATGCAACTGGTTGCATTGATCTTTTATCAAGTGATTGCTCTGCTTTGTTTTAGTTTGATTTTTATACCATCTGGTAAAGATTAAGTTCTGGTCGTATGGTAAAAAGAGTTTTGGCCTAGGTCTGGAGCTGGACTAAGCCTCCAATTTTGACACCAAATGAGTAACCGCAGGCAAAGTGATTTTTTTTTCCCTTTCTGTATTTCTTATCCTTATCTAGCAAGTGGGGTGAATGGGTCCATGCAGCTCCAAAACTTTATCTTGTCAGTGATTCCTTGATTCAAGTAAAATGTTCCAAAACGTTTTTGAACACTGATGGCATTCTTTTTTGTAGTGAAGATTGTATCTGATCTCATGTAGCAGGGCAGATGTAGACATGCTATTCAGAATCACATGGCACAGGTGTGGTTAGAACATTGTGCTTAATATGTTGTCCCCTATCTAGACAACACAGAGAAGGATGCCCCCTTTCACACCAATCTAATAAAACCAGCCTTGGAAGACAGCAAAGGGACCTGAGGGAATGAGGAAAGCTGAACAATAGGAATAAACAAACTCCTTCTTCCATGTTTAAAACTTCATAATCCTTAAAGATATTAGATTTTATATTAAACTACTACTCTCTTTTGAGATCTTGAGGTAACTTTCAATGTGGAAATGTTATAAATATAATGCTGTAATGACTATCTTCTTGTATATAACCTTTTGCTTTTTTTGAACGATTTCTTTAAGATAAATTATTTCTTTTGTTCCTGAAAATATTAGTGTTTATTCAGATCATTGTGAATTCCTAACAACTGCAGATTTAGACATGCTGCAACATTGAAATATGGAGACAAATTTAGCAGGATTTGTATTTTTTCTGCACAAATAATACATGTTCTTTTAAAACACAATTAGAAAGTAAAGATAACAAAAATATTGTAATCTCACCATCCAGATATAACCATTGGTAGGTGTTCATACATCCTTTTTCTTCCTCTTTTTTTCTGTGTGTGTGTGTGTGTGTGTCTATGTGTGTGCATCTGTCTCTCCATTCATTGGTGATAGTAAACAAATTTGTTCACAAGTGATATACTCAAATAATTAGAAAACAACATATTTGGTTTTTACATTGAAATGTAAATTTCAGAGACAGAAAATTTCTTAATTGTTTTTGTATTCCAAAGAAACTAGCTTAGTGTGAACAGAGGTGCAAATGAATAATATAATTTTGAAGTTTAATGTTAGAAATTATCTGATTGATTTAATTTATTTTATGAATCAATAAATGAGTACACACATGTTGTGATTTTTCCTAGAGTCACATGGCTAATTTGTGGTTAGTTGAAATTAAAGCAGAGGTCATTCATTATCTGATCCAGGATTTTAATCTCAAAAACCACTTTTTGAGATTAATTTCTATACTTCTCCTTATCTCTCTAGAACCTACTATTGAACTGATTATATACACAATACTGTTAAGAACATTGTCATGTTGAGATTTCTTTAGAATTCTTTTTTAATTGAGATGGAATTCATATAACATACAGTTAAAAATCTTAAAGTGTACAATCTAGTAGCATTTGGTGCATTCACAATGTTGTAGAACTATCACATTGCTCTAGTTTCAAAACTTTTAAAATAATTTCTGTATCCATTACCCTTTACCTGTTCCCCGCCCCCCCGCCCCCCGACCCAGGGTACTGTGCTGACAGCAATTGCTGCTGCACGTTTTTCTAAATGAGAAAAGGGTAAGTAATCCCTCTCCATTCTGTCAGTCCTCTGGCAACCACTAATATGTTTTTTTGTCCCTGAATTTTCCTATTCTGGAAATTTCCTATAAAAGTCATCCTACAGAATTTGACCCTTTGTGGTGTCTGACATCTTTTACTTACAACAATATTTTCAAAGTTCATTTGTGTTGAGCTTGTATTTCATTTCTTTTTATGACTGAATAATATTCCATTGTATAGATATATCCCAATTTGTTCATTTGTTGATTTGTTGATGGAAATTTTTTCTTTAAAACTTTAACAAAATCTATGTTTATTCACTCAAAGCTTGCAATTGTAAGTTCCATAATTTCCAATTTAATTCCAGATAAGATTAATTATATTTATCATTCCTTTACCTTTTTAGTCTTCTTAAGTTGATGGACTGTTGTTTCCTTGTTGCAGTGCTTTTCTGTCACACATTTAATTAATTCCCAGTATTGCCACTTTTAGAATGTTGTTACCTTGTAAAATCTTTGTGTCACTTCTACTTACAAATATATTTTAACTGACTTTTGATGGTCCTCTTTCACTAAGACTAGGATTTGTAAAGTACATTGTTGAGTAAATGCATCTTACTGTGCTAGGCTAAAAGTGGTCCTCCAAAGATGTCTACATTCTAATTTCCTAAACATATAAATCTTACCTTATACTACAAAAGGGACTTTGCAGATGGATTAAATTGAAGATTTTGAGATTGAGAGATCGTCCTGAATCATCTAGGTATGTCTGATATACTTACAAACTTCATAAGAGAGGGATAGGAGAAAAGAAAGTAGCAAAAGATGTAAGCACAGACTCAAAGGGTCAGGAGCCAAGAAATGATGACAGCCTTTAGAAATCAAAGAGGGCAAGAAAATAACTTCTCCCCTGAAGTCTCCAGAAGGAATGCAGCCCTGCTGACACTTGGACTCAGACTTCTGATCTCTGGGATGTAAAATAATAAAATTGTGCTGTTTTAAGCTACTAAGTTTGTATTAATTTGTAACAGAGCAATAGGAACTAAGATACTTCATTCAAGAGGTGCAATTTTAAACAAGACTAAAGTTAACCATTTTCATAAACATATATATTAATATTTAACATACATATTATTGTTGATAATAGTATTCATTAATTTGACAACATATTGCTGGTCAGCATAGCTTCTAAATAAAAATAAAGAGCTAGATTGTCATAGGAATAGGACTGATAGCAAAACTTTATCTACTTTGAGTAAAACTCTTAACAATAGAAAAAGTAATAGTTTTCAAGCATGTTTTAACATTGGGTTCTTTGGAGTCTTTAAATCCTATGTCAGGGTTCTCTAATAATGATATACTTTTTAGAATATTGTGTTTCAAAATGCTCATGCTCAATATCTCCTCTTTCTTGTCCAAATCCACACACGTATAAATGTGAACTAAGTGTCTGAATTTTCACACTAGACTCTGTAGGGAAAACTGGAGCACTCTTGAACTTACAGGTGAGAAGAAAATGATATCACTTATTTTCTTTACAGAATGAAAAAACTATAATGCTTATTAAGAAACATTCTGCCAAGGTTAAGAGTTCGCTGAATATGAAAATGAAACTCAAACTCTTTTTTTTCTTGGAGTTTTCTAAATTTGCCCTTAAATTCTTGTATTTTTCTTATCTTTTAACCAACTAGTCATGATTAATGTACGTTGAAACACAGGAGCTCCTTGAAGCTTCTTTTCACTACCTCAGACACAGCTGCTTCTCAGTGATGTCATGTTTCCTTCCTGACCTTGGGAGTGCCATTTAGAGGTAACCGTTTCCAGCGACTAAAAGGCTTCTGCATCTCAAGTCATGCTACCAAAATAGTCCATTAGCTGTGCTTTTCAGCTTAGTTACGTCATAATGAATAAGTCTCTTCTCCTCTGACTGTGTTGATGACTTTTCCCTACCTTTATCAATTTCAGTATAAATGTGTACCTGCCAAAGGCATCGGGAGGGGACTAAGGAAATCCTATAGGAGAACAATGACAGGAAATTGACATAGCCATTAAGAAGTCTGGAAAAATTAAGTTAGAATAAAGCGGGGCTTGGCTTATTGCCATTTTTGGAATAAGGAAAGAAATGCAGGCAGGGATGTCTCTAAAATAGTTAACATAAAACTTAGAATAAGCATGGTTGTATGTAAATTGAATTAAAATACAGGATAATAATATGATAAGTAGGAATAATAGTAGAAAATTAGTTTTCGTGGAATAAACATGTAAATTGAGGTTCAGATTTTTTTCTTTTTTAAGATCAAAGATTTCCCTGGGCTTGGAAGCAAGTGATGGTAAAATTTCTCAGCACAGAGCTGATTTCACTGAATTGAGGAATTAGAGAAAGGAAAGGCTTGTTTTTCCTAAACATCTGTAAGGAAATATTTTGTTAAATATTTATAGGCTTAGAGAGCAGTCTATAACTACAAATCTTAGATAAATAAATGCAGTGTATTAAGATCTGGTAACTTGGAAAAAATGTCCTCATTCAGGGTGTGATACAATAGGAAACAATTTTTTTATATTTTTAAAACAAAATTCATCAATGATTATTTTGACCTCATCTCCGTGTATCAGAATGCTCAAATTTAAAGTCAATTAGGGAAATGAGTAATGATAAAGTCTCATGAATGACTGTATGAAACATGTGAGAATATATCATGCTTAAATTTATCCTTGTGCTGTAAAAAAGCGCTTTCTTACTTTGGCCTGTTGACTTTCAATTATTTTCTTCCAAATTAAAGAAGATTACATGAAGTAGAAGTTTAGCTCAATAAAGAGTAGCTTGATACAGTAAATCAGAGAGATTGGTAACTTCACAGATTTTCAGAGTTGGGAGAGACCTTCAAAACAATTTAACAAAATTCTCTCATGCACAGTTAAGGAGCTAAGGCTCAGAGCACTTAAATGACTTATCTGGAGTCAGATATCACTAGAATAAGTACCAGCACTATATACTAGGTTTCCTGATTTCCAATCCAGTGCTTCCATATAAAACATATTGGATCAATAAACTCTTTTATTAATTAATCTTGGAACACTTTAGTCAAATATATGAGTCAAATGCTGTATTACATATCCTCAAGGCTGTAGTAAAATACATGCCTCATGGTAAGTAGACAATGGCTACCTCTTCGTATGCAGTAACAGAAAAAAGTGCTGTGAGAGACCAATTTTGGGGACATTGCGTGGTCAGCTGAGTGAATGCTGCCCATGATCCCTTGTTACTGGGAACCTAAGAACCTTGGGACAGTCAACTCTATCTACCTGATCCTTTGGTCAGTGGATCTACCACTGGCTAAGCCTTTATTTAGATTTGAAACATAAATAACACAGGTAAATAGAAAAGTCAAAGCTCAGACTAAAGAAAGTCAACCATATAATGTGTTAGGTTCAATTATTTGCCCATTGCAAAAGGGAAAAAGCAAAGCCATTTTTCTGATTTCCAGTGAGATCAATAAAGGCCAAGTTCCTGAGAGCAGCAGGGGAAATTTTATCCCTGCATCTAGAGAAGAGGCATTTCCATACTTTTTTTCTCCTAATCGTATATCTAGCTGCACAAGTTTATGCATTTATTTTAAAACATGTATTGAGGGCAAGATATTGAACATTTTAAATTTCATATTCCTCATCTAAAATAGGTACATTATTAGGATCAGGTTTTACTTTGTTGTGAGGATTAGATAAGCTTGCAGGCAAAGCTCCTGGTACAGTCCCTGACACATAGAAAGTGCTTAAATATCATTAATGGTGATGTTATAGAAAAGAGGAAGAGGAGCTCACAAAATTCTATTCCAGATGCTAAAAGAGTAGTCATAATCCTTGACCACGATATGAACTTCCTGAAAGAAAACCCTTGTCATGGTTGGTAGTGTTTTTTTTTAAAGCAGGGTTTTTGATTATTTAACTCAGAAAATCTTCACACTACACTTGTTGGAGGTGTTCTCTCAATAACTAAAAATAAATAAATATTGATTTTATGAGAGAGTGAATCCAGGATAGATTTTATTATTAATAAACCACTTTCCAAAAATAATTGGAAGTAACTTATAATAAAAGCCATAGGCACGATGGCATCATTGAAAAAAAGATTAAAAATTAAAGTGATTTGGAAAGATGCTTGAACCAGAAAGCGTTGATTAGGGATGGCACATAAAACTTACTGCAGTAGTTCTTGGTAGAAATCATTCTCTTTATAAATGAAATCAGGCATATCAATTTATATTAGATACATTTTCCCAAGATATCTACTCTGAGGTGAAATTTGTCATGTAGATAGTATCCTTAATCGTTTTTAATAGCTGAAACTATTTCTTTTATAAACCGTCATAAAACTTGAGTGCTTAGTGTTTAAAATTTACGTTGTTGGAAGGCCTTCCCATAGGAAGCAAAAGTAATCAAAGGTGAAACAATGTAGAAATTTGACTTCCTGATAATTCAGGAAGAGAAGCTTAGATTGATTGGTGAGAATATCACTTATGTTGTATCATCCCTGTTTTGCATTTATTGACTAATGTAGATTTTGAACAAATTGAGAGAGCAATGAATATGACAGTCATTGTATTTGCCTAAAATATTGTTATTCTTAATTGTTAGAGGAGATCCATCTGTTTTAGATAAAATGCTAGACATATATTTGACAAATTTATCTGTTTTGTTATACAAATTAAAGAACCTGGCTTGAGTTCTTAATCAAACTAAATGGTGACATTCACAGGTGGATTGAAGGCAATTAAATGGGGCAAGCAGGGCAAAGAAACTTCCTAAAAACCTTTCTGGATCTCAAGTGTTCACTACCTTGAAACTTCAGAGGTCCTTGCCGTCGAGCAGAAATTCCTAACTCAGAATCAGCAGCAAAATTATGTGAAGAACTTTTTCAGAATACCCTTTTCACTTACCCACCAAGTTTGAATCTCCAAGAGTAAGGCTTGGGTATGAATATTTAAAAAATAAAATTCCCAAGAGATCGTGTTGCAAATCCTGAATAAGATCTCTGTCTCCAGAGTATCAAGAGATGTATGGCTAAAGAGGATGTAAGAGAAGGAGTTAGCTTGTGCTATCTAACTGCTTTTAATATAGTTTTTCTAGAATATTTTGTTTTGAGGAGAACAGCATTTCTGTAGTTCTAAAACTTGGGTTAATTGCACAATATACTGAACTACAACTAGATGGGTTTTCTGCAAAGTGAATTTACTAATAATTATCCCTCTGCATGTCATAAACAGGCCAAAGACTTTTGGTTTTGGTGAAATGGTTTTGAGCTTGATAATAAGTTCAGGTTGACATGCTATTTAAGGGCACTTCTAGAAAGCCACACTGATAGTATGTGATCAGTAGAGAGAAGAATGTTTAATTTCCTATATGACATGGCAAGAAGGCACACATCATGTAACAAATTGTTTATGCTGTTTATTTAATGCCCAGTTCCTTCTAAAAAGACTTGAAGTAGTATGCAAATCCTTCATGAGTAAGTTGGAGAGGAGGGAGTCTGGAATAGAGTCCTGTTTTATGCCATCTTCTTTTGATATTTGATCCACTGTTGAGCCCATTTCTATTCATTTTAATTCCTTTCATGGATTGAATATGAAATCATTTTGGGCTATTAGCACTCTTTCCCTTGGGATCTAGTTTTATGACTATATAGAAATGACTTCCAAATTTACATCTTCTGCTCCAAATTTTCAATTGTCTGCTTAAAAATCTCCACTTGCATGTTTAGCAGACAAATAAAATTTACATGTCCAAGACAGATCTCTTGATTCCTTACCTCCTTCACCCTGACCTTTGTTTTCTAGTCTTCCCCATTTTTGTTGCTTATTCTAAAACCTTTGTGCTCTATTTCTCTCCATCTCCTTGCCACCATCCCTGGCAACTACTACCATCTCTCACTTGGAGTATTCTAATAGCTTCCACAGTAGTCTGTTTCCACTTTTATATGTTAGCATTCAGTTTTTGCAAAGCAGCCAGAGAGATGTTGTTAGTATAGCCCAGTGACTAACATTCATTTAAGAGGATCCTTTGAGAAAGTTTTTAGCGACTGCATCCATTCAAATACATTCAGGCTAATATTGGTAAAATTAAAAAAAAAAAACATCATTGACGTTAAGAAGAGTTTTGTGATCAACAAAATACAGGGTGAATGGCACAGATCTACAAAATCAACATTTATGAGTGACTCACTTCAATTTAAAACCAATAAGGGCTGGCTGATGTGTAAACTTTAAATGAAAGTAGTTGGTATAAGAAAATATGTAAAATATTCTGCCTTGTTAGCTCATAATACCACCATAATTTTTCAAAAAGAGTTCAAGGAAAGGAATCAGAAGAATAGTCACTTGTTGATCCAGTTTGTTCTAGAGGCAGATGCTTTCTAAAATACCTCTTTGCAGTGGTGTGCAGATTTCAAATATATTTAGTGTTTTCCCTGAACCCTCTATCATATGCGAGAACTCAATCATGCCAGTCTTAGTTCTGCCATCCCTTGTGCTTTTAAGAAACACAGCTCCTGAGTTGGTACAAGATTTCTGTAGCTCCATATGACTGGAAAGTAAAATGTGAAATGGGGATTGGTGTCAGATGAAGCAGGGGTTAGGTCATGTATCTTTCAAGTGATGTTAAGCAGCTTAGAATTTGTCTTGAAAGCAATAAGGGTACAATTTACTCTCACTTAATTATTTTCATTTGTTCTTATAAATCCTGCTAAGTGACAAGTCACCAATTAAGAAAAAACTTCCATTACTTCAAATGAAGAATGTTATTATGTGTTTCACCTCAAATCAATGTACACAAACAATTTTTACATATGAAAAAATTTATATCTCTTGAACAATGAAAACAAATTTCTGTGAGAAACAAGATGTTATTCAAACACTGCTTTCACATCAAAGTTTTCTTTCCCTGTCATCTTTGCCTGAAAATTTAATGTCTAAATATTACTGCTTATAGCGTTCTGTGCTATAAAAATTGTTACACTGATAAGAAAATTTTTCTGAAAAATAACTCTTCAAGAGCCATGATGGCAGTAGTTAATGGGAATTATGGAATGTAAGTCTTTAGCAGTGATAAAGGGTATTAAGCGAGGAAAAGGTATAATCAGATTTAGCTGTTTTGAATAGAATTGATTGTAGACAAGCAGTTACGTAGCTGAAAGACGTGAGATAGAATAAATGGATTGCAGAGCTACTTAATAAATTTGACAGGACTTGCTGCTGCATGAAAGAAATTGTTGACAGAGGATTCTCAATGTTAGCAACTTTATGGGTGATAAGGTGCTCACTGAAAGCAGTGACACAGGAACAGGTTAGGTGAGAGATGATAAAGTCTATTTAATACTGATTTTGAAGTCTCTACAGAAAACCTATGTGGAGATGTCAAGTAGAGAGTTACATAAATTTTGAGCTCAGGAGTGAGATCATAGCTGAAGTTAGAGGTTTGATAGTCATTATCATATGATGTTTGCATTCAGATTACTGAATTGCCAAGGGAGACAGAATAAAAGGGATGCAGAGGAGAACATAAGCACCACCAAATTTGCACTCCAGCCTGGGCAACAGAGCAAGACTCTGTTTCTAGGGAAAATAGAAGAGGAAGAAGAAAAAGGAGGAGGAGGAGGAGGAGGTGGAGGAGGGGAGGAGGGTCCAATATTGAGTGGTGAGATGAGTTAAAATGTTGGATTCTAGCAACAAGAGAATCCCAGGTTATCTTGATGAGAATAATCTCAATGGGATATCTGAGGGCAGAAACTATTTGGAATGTGTTGAGAAATGTGTTAAATTAAAAAGAAACTTGAGAGAATCACTTGGTATAGCTGATATTCTTATACATAAGAGTCGGAACATTAGTATTCAGAAACTCCTTTGGGAAGGTCTGAGAGCACCTATTGTGTCTCCATAACTGCTTATCTGCACAAGGAGAGATGAAAACAGCTCTTACATTTCTCTCACTATTTTGTTTGTTTGTTTGTTTGTTTGAGATGGAGTCTCACTCTGTTGCACAGGCTGGAGTACAGTGGCATAATCATGGCTCATTGTAACCTCAAACTCCTGGACTCAAGCGTGCTCTCTCTTTAATTTTTCAATCTAAAGAGAGGCTAACATAAATTTTATTTTACTGAATTTACTTTACAAACTTAACTTGTTTCTTAGTATATCGTAGATATATATCCCAATAACAAAATATTTTGCATGACTGGAATAATTTTTTGATGGGCAAATAGATCCTCTCCTCTGATAGCTTCATACAAGTTGATCCTGGGTGTACCAGACATTTCTCAAGCATATAAACTCATGTTGGTGTTCACTTGGGCAGAATTTGAACATGGATAACAAAAATGTTTTAAAGCACATTTAATATGACAAATAATCTCAGGAAAGACAGAAATTATAGATTTGAGCCAGTTTTTTCCCTCTGAAAATATACTTTCTTTTAGTTTGATTATTTAATTGGAGATTGTGTTCCTAGATTAATATTAGATGCTTTTAAATGTAATTTTTACATCACTTCCCAATTTGAAAAATGCTTTTAGCTATGCTGTTTTATTTAATTCTTTTAACAAACAGGTCAAATAGATATTATCTTAAGTAATTTCTCCATAAGTTGTACTCTTAATAAGTATAGTCAGAATGAAAATGAAAATCTCGTGATTCAAAGTCTTCTGATGTCCAATTTAGAAACACCAGATATTTTTGCATTTATTTATAACCTGTTCTAACTAGGACTTTAGATGGCTCAGGAAGATGCTATTATGCAAATAATAGCAATATAAAATGATTAAAAATAAGTAAGAGAGAAGATGAAAAGGAAAATAAGGACTAATGGAGCTAGAGTGTTAGGTCATTATACCAAACACATGTTATATAGCCATATAAATCCCTCAAGAGAAAAGCCATACATTATTTCTTTTTTTATCTAAAGCACCATTGCTTACATAAGTGCACAAATCTTAAATGTACAGTTCAATGACTTTTCTTACATAAATAAATGTATAACCACCCTGATCAAATTATAGAGCATTCTCATCAGCCTGATGTCATCTTTATTTTTCCTCTAAAGGTAACCACTATTCTGACTTTTTTTTTTTTTTTTTTTTTTTTTTTTTTTTTTTTTGAGACGGAGTTTCACTCATGTTACCCAGGCTGGAGTGCAATGGTGTGATCTCAGCTCACCGCAACCTCCGCCTCCTGGGTTTAGGCAATTCTCCTGCCTCAGCCTCCTGAGTAGCTGGGATTACAGGCACGCGCCACCATGCCCAGCTAATTTTTTGTACATTTAGTAGAGACGGGGTTTCACCATGTTGACCAGGATGGTCTCGATCTCTTGACCTCGTGATCCACCCGCCTCAGCCTCCCAAAGTGCTGGGATTACAGGCTTGAGCCACCGCGCCCGGCCTCTGACTTTTATTATATGTTAGTTTTGCTTATTTTCGAACTTCATATAAATGGCATTATACAGTTTGTGTCTGACTGTTTGTGCTCAACAGAATGTCTGTAAGATTCATTTTTCTCTCACTTTTGTGTAGCGTTTTGTTATATGAACATATGACAATTAATTTATACAATTTACTATTGTTGAACATTTGGTTGTTTCAAGTTTTGGCCTATTATAAATAAAGCTATTATGAATATTTTTGTACATGTACATGTGAATAAAACCACTTTTTTGGGGGGGATATATTCCCAGGAGTGGGATTACTGCATAATATTTTAGATTAGTAGGTCCTGTCAAGTAATTTTCTGAAGTTGTTATACTGATTTGTACTTTGATCAGCAATATAGAAGAGTTACTATTGCTCTATCTTCATATGATTTGTGTTCCCAGTTTTAAGGTTAGCCATTTTCATGGGTGGGTCATGGTATCTTATTGTGCTTTTACTTCACATTTCTCTGATAACTAACAATTAGTATGTTTTCCAATGTTTAGTGGCCATTTTGGTATTTTCTTTTGTGAAGTGGTTTTCTCTTTAGTCTCTTGTCCATGTTTAACTTGGTTGCTTGCTAGATATATGTCTTAGAAATATCGTCTTTCGCTTATGACTTGTCTTTCCATTATCATAATAATATCTTCTGATGAACAGAAAGTTTAATTTTAATGAGGTCCAGTTTATCAATCTTTTCTTTTAAGTCTAGTGCTTTTTGTGTCCTGTTGAAGACATTTTTTGCCAGTGTTAATGTCATGCAGATATTCTAAATTTTTTTTTAAGTCACACATTTGATCCTAAAAATTTTTTAACAGCCAGATGAGAAAAGAATGCACAAGCAAATATAGAATTCATAGTGTTCATAAGATGAAAAATAAAACTGTTGTTCAGGAAATATTCTGGTAAAAATGTCAGAGTAGAACTTCTCCTCTAGGTCTGTATGTAAATTAAAATGATTAACACACTCAAAAACATCCTTACAATACCGGCAGTGCTGAGTTGCTTCTTATAACATACCTTGATGTAACCAATTACTTCATGCTAAAGGGCAAGTGACTATAGACACTTGGAGTCGATATAAAACAGATTTAATTCTGGATTAGATCACAGAATGTCTAGGTGACTTTCATAAATAGCACTTTCTTACATTTAGTTTTTAAAAGGTTTTGGGCAACTATAAGATTTTACTCCTAAAGAGATATTGTAATACAGTTATTTCATGTTACCATTTTATTGTACACCATATGCTTTAGCAGTTGGGAAACTTGATGAAGACATCTTCTCACATAGAAAGCTACCCTTTTATAGCTGGAACATGTGTAGAAGCAGCAATTTTGGGAGAGCCAAATTATCCATTAGGCAGAAAAATGTTTGTGAACCCTATCAGCAATACAGAGGCACCAATATAATTTTTTTTGAAATAATTTGATGTTTCCAACCAGCACTAGAATCATCTACTGTGTTAATAGTTAGCACTTTTATCTTTTTTTTTTTTTTTTTTGAGACGGAGTTTCGCTCTTGTTACCCAGGCTGGAGTGCAATGGCGCGATCTCGGCTCACCGCAACCTCCGCCTCCTGGGTTCAGGCAATTCTCCTGCCTCATCCTCCTGAGTAGTTGAGATTACAGGCACGCACCACCATGCCCAGCTAATTTTTTGTATTTTTAGTAGAGACGAGGTTTCATCATGTTTACCAGGATGGTCTCGATCTCTTGACCTCGTGATCCACCCGCCTCAGCCTCCCAAAGTGCTGGGATTACAGGCTTGAGCCACCGCGCCCGGCAGCACTTTTATCTTTACTTTTAAAACAAATTAAATAAGATAAATGGATGACACCCAAAATTCTGTTTCTTACTTATGGCCCCTAAGGTTTGCTCAGTCCATAGATTAGAAGTAACACCTTTTGGCATTATATTGGATTTACTTTTTATTTTTAAGAAATAATGAGAATCTTTCTCAACTCTTACCTTGAGTCCCATTTCTGTCACTCTGTCTTCAGAGGCAACCACTATGATGAGTTTGTTGCTTATAATTATTTACTCATCACAAGGAATATGTTTTTGTAGAACATTAGTAAAACAAAGAAAGGAAAATAAAGCAATGAAAATTACTCATAATACTTTAGCTCAGAGATGACCCTGGCTGTTTGCTCGTATGGTTGTTTTCCATGCATTCTATACAAATGGCTACAACATAAATTACATTATGTTTCCACTGGTGATATAACTTAATAATTAAGAGGAAAGACTCAAAGTAGACAATATAGGTGCAAATTTCAGCTCTGCTATTTAGTAGCTCCAGAGGTTATTCTACCCACATAAACACACACACACACACACACACACACACACACACACAGCATAATATTAGGTGAGTGCAAAAGTAATTGCAATTTTTGGATTGTTGGAATTTGACATTTGATATTGGAATATCTTCTTAAATAAATGTGGTTATGTTATACATCATTTTAATGGGCACTTCTCACTTTATTTCTTTTTGCCAATGACTTATTACTTACTGTTTATTTTATGTTGATTTTAGACTATGGAAATGATGTTGGACAAAAAGCAAAGTTGAGCAATTTTCTTATTCGAGTTCAAAATGGGCCATAAAGCAGCAGAGACAACTTGCAACATCAACAGCACCTTGGCCCAGGAACTGCTAATGAACGTACAGTGCAGTGGTGGTTCAAGAAGTTTTGCAAAGGAGACAAGAGCCTTGAAGTTGAGGAGCACAGTGGTCAGTCATTGGAAGTTGACAATGACCAATTGAGTGCAATCATGGAAGCTGATTTTTTTACAACTACAGGAGAAGTTGCCAAAGAACTCAATGTAGACCGTTCTATGGTCATTTGGCATTTGAAGCAAATTGGAAAGGTGAAAACTCAATAAGTGGGTGCCTCCGGAGCTGAGTGAAAAATAAAAATGCATAGTTTTGAAGTGTTGTCTTCTCTTATTCTATGCAACAACAAACCATTTCTCGGATTGTGACGTGCAATAAAAAGTGCATTTTATATGACAACTGGTGATGACCAGCTCAGTGGCTGCACCGAAAGGAAGCTTCAAAGCACTCCCGAAGCCAAACTTGCACCAATGAAAGGTCATGGTCACTGTTGGTGATCTGCTGCTGGTCTGATTCACTACAACTTTCTGAATACCAGTGAAGCCACTACATCTGAGAAATACACTCAGAAAATTGATGAGATGCAGCAAAATCTGGAATGCCTGCAGTTGGCACTGGTCAACAGAAGGGCCCAGTTCTTCTCCATGGCAAAGACCACATGTCACTCAACCAATGCTTCAAAAGTTAAATTAACTGGGTTACGAAATTTTGCCTCATTTGCCACATTCACTTAACCTCTTGCCAACCAACCATCATTTCTTCAAGCATCTCGATAGCTTCCACAACCAGCAGGATGCAGAAAATGCTTTCCAAGAGTTTGTCGAATCCTGAAGCATGGATTTTTATGCTATAGGAATAAACAAACTTATTTCTTGTTGGCAAAAATATGTTGATTGTAATGGTTTCTATTTCAATTACTACAGATGTGTTTGAGCCTAGTTTAATGATTTAAAATTCGTGTCTGAAATCACAGTTACATTTGCACCAACCTATACCTCTGCCTAGGCCTTCTTTTAATTGTGGTTTATGCCTGTTCCCATCTTACAGATGAAGAAACTAAAGTGCAGAGTAGTTAAGCAATGCATGCAAGGAACGGAGTTAAGGGAAAAGAGGGTTGTTATACACAAGGAAGTCTTCAAGAAAGGATCGGGTGTACATTTTTACAATAACCTTTCTATTTTTGGAATAATTGTAATTTTAAAGAAAAGCTGCAAAGATAATGCATAGTGTTCCAGTATGCCCCTCACCTAGTTTTCTCCTTATATTAACATCTCACATTACCATGGTGCATTTGTGAGAATTAAAACCAATGTTGGTATATTACTTTATTGAGATTTCCCCAGTTTTCCCATCAATGTCCTTTTTTCCTGCTCCAGGATCTAATTCAGGATGCCACGTTGCATTTAATCTCAATTTTTTTTAAGATGAATAAAGAATTGACTGTAGAAATGGGAGGAGAGAAATTTTCAGCAATGAGGTAGCTGTTGGGTAATGCAAGTAAAGGTACTGAGCAGGACTAAGCAGAGAAATGTGGGTTGAGATGAGGGGGTTGAATTGACTGGAGCAGGCTGAGTAGCAGGCAGTAAGGAGTATAAACACTTGAAAGATGATTTTTGATTAGACGAGAATGGATTGAGCGAGAACCAAACAACTAAGTGCAGAACAGACAAGGAAGCAAGGGTGTTTAAGGAAGTTGGGAAAAGTACACAGATTTCCAGACCTTCCTGCTTAGATCTGGTCCTAGAGAGAGAGTCCGAGAAGGATGCCTGGAAGAGGCTGAGGCCACATATGCTAAGGCCACATAGTGGCACTCTTTGTGATGAGCCCTGTTAATGCTACCTACCTCCTATGGGAAAATGGTAATCACTTATATCATATTACGACCTATCCTATGTGCCAGGCACAGTACTTTCTGTGGTGCTTTCTCTTGCAGTTGCATATTGAAAACTCCTAATGCCTTATGGTACTTTTGCATAAGGTACTTTCTGTGCCTCGCACACAGGATAGCTCATAATACTTTCAGTACTTTCTTGCTCTTTCTTTACACACAACACACACACACACACACACACACACACACAGTCATGTAGTTCTTGTGCCAGCCTTTTAGGCAAGTGTTATCATAAAGCCCATTATAGGGAAGGAAACTGAGGGTTACAAACGTCACATGATTTTCCTAAGTCAAACTACCAGTAGGTCGTGGAGCTTGAAATTAAACCAGCCTCCTACTAACTGCAAAGCCTGTCTTTCATTGTCTAGCTCAATCTAAAATCTTCTTGATTATTCTTATCAGAGTTCATAGTGTAATTCTCTTCACCTTTTAAGAGAATTGCTAAGTGCCATATAATTGTATTTCATCAGCGATTTTCTGCAGGAATCCACTTGGGACTTTGATGTTCTGAAGCACTCCTCAAGGCTCCCCACGTGTCTGTTCTTTCATGGGTAGAAGTTACATAATACGGAAACCCTTGAAGAGGATCAGTCATTCAAGTAATGGGGTAAGTTGAACCTTAGTGAGCTAATTATATATTTTCAAAGTACAACTAACTTAGGCACTTACATTATCACCTAAATTGCTGTATAGAGCTTCTGCTTCCATATTTTGGTTTGGAACTCGAGCCAGAATGGAGATGAATAACCTGGAAAGTGGCAAGAAGCTACTGGCAGAGGCACGAGGGGTTTTGAATATGCAATCGCAAGAAAAAGGAAGCTACATGACCTTTTTCCTTGTTTCATTTTCTTTGTGAAAATTAGTGTCCCTGACAGGGAAAATACTTGAGGCAAGGTCTTCAAGGCACCACCATCTGACTTCTCCCTTCATATTTTTCTTTCTTTCTCTCTACCAGTACTTTTCAGAATTTCAGGTTTTCTGCCAGGCTTTTGGAATAGAATAATGTTAATCAGCAACATACTGTCTCAATCCAGCAAAATCATTAAAAATTCAGCATCGGTTCTATCATAATATTGACCTTTAAGACTGATGAACTGACATTTTCTTGGCATTCTGTTTAAATTGTATTCAGTACTTTTCATGAATTATCTCTGGATTATTACTGATTGTCTTTTAGTCCTGCCTGGGTTTCTTCTACCTCAATAGTTTGGTACTCCTCAAACTCTCTGGATAGCTCCTCCTCTTCCAATTGATAAATGTTAAAGTTCCTTGGTTCTCAGTTTCTGACCTTCACCCCTTCTCTAACTACAGTCCTTCCTTAGAAGAATTCACTCAGGCCCATGGCATTAAAAACCATCTGCATAATGCCAGCCAACCAATGTACATCTCCATCTCTGACTATTCTCCCAAACTCAAGTTGTGTATCTGATTGACTATTTGACAACAGGTTTTCTTGAATGTCTCATGATCATCTCTAACTTACCAAGTTCAAATTGAATTCTTGTGATCCCAAACTTACTTTTCTCCAAAACTTTCCCATCACACTAAATGGCAGTAACTTCCAACCATTTGCTGAAGCCCAAATTTTAGCAGTACAATTGGTTTCTTGAGGTTTCTCACTCCCCACTTCAATCCATAATTAAGTTCATGGACTCTACCTAAATGTGACCACTTATTTCTACCTTAATCCAAATAATCATTTCGTTCACTTTTAAATACAGCAATACCTTTTAACTGGCCTTCCAGCTTCCATTCTTGCCCATGGACCATCTATTTTCCATACAGCATCCAGAGTTACCTTTTAAATTTATAAATTATATCTGTCACTCTCATGCTCAAAGTCTTCCAACAGCTTCCCATTGCACATAAGATAAAACTACTTACCATGTGTGTTAGGTTGTTCTTGCATCTCAAACTACTTACCATGTGTGTTAGGTTGTTCTTGCATTGCTATAAACAAATACCTGAGGCTAGGTAATTTATTTTAAAAGGAGGTTTAATTAGTTCATGGTTCTGCAGGCTGTACGGAAAGGATAGCAGCATCTGCCTCTGGGGGGGACTCAGAAAACTTCCAATCATGGTAGAAGGCACAAAGGAAGCAGGCACATCACGTGGTGAAACCAGGAGGAAGATTGAGAGGAGGGAGGTGCTTCACACTTGTAAATGACTAGATTTCATGAGGACTTACTCACTATTGTGAAGACAGTACCCAGGAAGATGGTGCGAAACTGTTTATAAGAAATTCATTCCCATGATCCAATCACCTTCCACCAGGTCTCACCTCCATCACTGGGGATAACATTTCAATACGGGATTTGAGTGTGGAGACACATCCAAGCAATATCTCCATGTCTTCAAGACCTACACAGTGTGCCTCTGCGTACCTTTCTGACTTCATGCCTTACCACTTTCGCCTTTTCTACGTTTAAGTAATCTGCTTGAGGTCCTTCAAACAGGCCGTACAAGAAATCATAAGTGTGAATCTCTTCACACTTGTGATTTCTGGCCATAATTCTTCCGTCCTTCATACAGCTGACTTCATGTGGTTAAGTGTCTGTTTAAATGAAACTTTCTTGGGTAGGTTTTTCCTTCACCACTCAGTCAATACCAGCTCTTTCTTGGGCACAAGAGCTGAATAAAACTGACCATTGTATACCTGCCCCACTAAAATATAAACCTCACAAGGACAGAAACCTCCAATCTTAGTACATAATAAGCACTCACAAGTTGTTGACTATTTGAATTATTAATCTCTTTTCTCCTGGATGTCCCTTCCATTTCAAAAATTCTGCAATTTTTGAACTATACAAATGTTAATTTTGCATCTTACAAATGAATCTAAATAATTTTTATGAAAATCGAGACCCACAGAAACCAGAAAAAGCCAGTTTTGGTCTTTCAGGACATCTAATGAAATAAAGACTTACGGTTAATCCATTTTTATTAAGTCTCACATGAAGAAGTCTCACATCATCTTGAACCCAGAGGTCCATAAGTATTTTTGTTCTCCCTGACATAGTTGATCCAGACATGAAAGAAGGTGAGAGACGGGGAAGGGGATCATCAGGAAGAAAGGAAAGACTAAAATTATTGATTGCCTGCAATGTGAAAGGCGATTTTCTGGAACATATTTTATGTCTTTCTAAATGTACTTCTAAAATTCTGAAAGGTGTGTTTTTATTAGCTCTATTTTTTCTCATGAAGATGATGAGGTTGACTGTTTAATAATTCACCTGAGATCAGAAAAGTGTTTGGTGGTGGAATCAAAGATGCCAGTTCTGTTTATTTCAAATACTTTGTACTACATTATCTTGTATACTCAGAGTTATAATAAATATTCAAATGTCTTTTCCTTCTAGAATGACATGGTTTTATTGGACCATAAAATTTTAAAAGTGGCACTGTCAGCATTTGTTTCTTTTCTGATTTATAGACTTATTAGTTCCAATAGCTATTTAATCCAGACTCACGGATTAAATGGTCTTTTCGTAGGTGAGGATAGTCTAACATTCTGAAAAGTAAGGCAGGTAAAACAGGACACATAGAGAAAAAAAACTAGTAAGTGAAAATGAGAAAGAGGAATAATTCCCAGGTATATGCTTAAGTATGGTCTTCAAAGTAGCACTATCTAAATTAGTCCTACAATTAATCTCATAAATGTATTTTACTAAACATCTAATACTTAGGGGAAGAAGGAAAGGAAGTAAATATCCAAAGGATTATAAATCATTCAATTATAAGGACACATGCACACGAATGTTCATTGCGGCACTGTTTACAACAGCAAAGACTTGCAACCAACCCAAATGCCCATTGTTGAGAGACTGGACAGGAAAAATATGGCATATATACACCATGGAATACTATGGAGCCATAAAAAATGATGAGTTCGTGTCCTTTGTAGGGACATGGATGAACCTGGAAACCATTATTCTCAGCAAACTGACACAAGAACAGAAAATCAAACACTGCATGTTCTCATTCATAGGCGAATGTTGAACAATGAGAACACATGGACACAGGGAGGGGAGCATCACACACTGGGGTTTGTGGGGGTGGGGAGTAGGGGAGGGACAGCAGGGGGTGGGGAGTTGGGGAGGGATAACATGGGGAGAAATTCCAGATATAGGTGATGGGGAGGAAGGTAGCAAACCACACTGCCGTGTGTGTACCTATGCAACAATCTTGCGTGTTCTTCACATGTAGCCCAAAACCTAAAATGCAATAAAAAAAAAATAATAAAAAGAAAAAATTTTTTTAAGTCAATATTTTTTTTCTTAATTTTTCTTGTTTTTGTGTCCCCTTCTCCCCCCATTGGCCTCTTCTTCCTCCTCCTCCTCCTACTTCTTTTTCTTTTTGATTCAATGGGCACTTTCATAGTTTTTAGGCAAAATGATAGCTTTTATTGGTATTATACATTACGATTTGCAGGATCTTTTGCATGTAACAACGTATATATCCTCACAAGGGCCCTGGGTTTACAAATTGCAGAGAAATTTGGAATTAAGTTTGAAATATTGATTATTTAAGGTTGACTCTTAATTAATAGCTGTGTGACCACAAGACTTAGTGTCTTTTTACTTCAGTTTCCACAACTGGAAAATAGAAATATAGACATTTAATATCTGTTTCATAAGTTTTTTTTTTCCTAATGAAGTACAAGTGAACTAACAATTATTATTCATAACTATTATTATCTACCAATTTGAATCAACATTTTAGAATATTCTAAATGGAAGATAAGATTTCTTTTCACTTCATATATCTCAACTAGGTATAAATGAAGGTCATTCAAACGATTTAATTGGCTCCTCAATTCCTAATGGAAATTAGGGCAAGACTTCTCAGCACAGGAATCAGTTACTCTGTGTGATGCTGTAACATTCTTCCTCAATATGGAGTGGGTTGTGGCAGAGGTTGCCCCAAGGAAATCTGAGCCATTTCCCTTGGTTCCCCAACATGAAATTTCATTGTGTGTCTCACTAATAAGTATTAATTTTGCAATTTCCCGTGGGTTTTATACACCCAACTGGAAGCAGAGTTTTATTCCAAAGCAAATTAAGAATAATTTTGACTAATGGATTCTTTAGAAATATCTAATAATGACAGCAGTACAGATGTCATACTATAGGTTAGATTTTTTTTCACAAAATCTATGCAGTATGTATAACTTGTTATGTTATTTTACATATAAGGAAAATAAGACCTACAGATTCACTGAGTTCATAAGTTCATATAAGCCATTTTAATTCCAAACATAGGGCATCTGATAGAATGTGGCTTCAGTAATTGGCATTTCTAAGTATAATTTTCTTTGTTTACGAACTTGGGGATAACACATACATACTTAGTGAACTGCCATAAGTATTAAACAGAAAATGTAACAAGAATTACTCTAGGCACAAAATCAGTGTTACTTCTGCTTTCTGGTTCTGGATAAATAAAATAAACAGTATCTTTCATTTTAATGGAACAATTTATATACATCACAAATAAATTAAGCTATGATAATGCTTCCTTTAAAAGTAATTTTTTAAAAATATTGCCTTGCTGGCTCAAAGTTCTTTACTTAAGATTTTGTCCTTGATGTATATTTCTCAAAATTGGTGTTTATACTGATGTCTACTTTTGCAGTTTATAAATTACCACTTTATTAGAATCTGAAATAAGTTCCCAAAAGTTCATTTTGACTATAGTAACCTCAGGTAGCAATGAAATTCACATGAAGTAAATTTCCTCTTTTCAGGTAAAACCAGATTGTAAAAGATACAGTAAACAATTCCTTCAGTGAAAGAAGCAACAACATACTCAGGTTAGAAATACATTGCATTGTGAACCTAATATAAAAAGTGTAAAATACCATTTTGATTTCCCTTGGCAAGATGTGACTGGATGATTCAAAGATAAAAGGTGCAAATGGCTTATAAAATGGCTCAAAGTCATTACTGAACATCAAAGAAATATTGCTAAAAAACTTTTAATTGAAAATGAATCAGAAACTTCAAAGCTAAATTTTACTTAAAACACACATGGGTATGGAATTTTCTTAAAAAGTAACAGTGAAAACTGAACATTGGTCATGTTAGGGACTGGGTTTTTAAAAATTCCTGAATCAAGAATTTTGGTAAAGGCAAACCTAGATTTAATCCAATTTTGCCAATATTAGGTATGAAATTATTGTATCCAGGCAGAGGGGCCTGCAAGACGGCACAGAACAAAGTAAAGAGCATTGGGTCATGACCCTGGCCTTGACCTCTGCAGCCATGTGTCTTTGTGTAGTTCTATGCTATCCTGAGTTCAATTTCTTCATCTAGGTGTTGAGAATGACTATAACACCTGCTCTGCTTCCTTCCTACAGAATGGATGTCAGAATCAAGGGAATAGACTTTAAACTACATTGTGAACTTTAAAACATTTCACAAATGTTAGGTCTGGATTGTACACAGCAATTAAATAACACCATAGGTTGAAAAGGACTAATACATTTCCAGATTTGATTAAAGAAAAAAAAGGTTGTCTGTCTTTGAAAAATCATGTGTATTATCATTTATTGTTTTAGTTATTATCTATTGATACGTAACAAACCATTCCAAAATTTACTAGTTTAATTCACTTGTCATGATTCTGTGGGTTAGCAGGATGAGCTGAATTCAGTTCAGCAGTTCTGCTGTTTTTAGAGTTATTTATGCAACCGCAATCATCTGGTCACTCAGTTGGGACTAGATGGTGTAAGATGGCCGTATTCATATTTCTGATTGTTGATGTTGGCTGTCAGCTGGTTCATCTTGGGGCCTTAGGGGAGGGTCCTTTTTGCTCCATGAGGTCTTTCATCCTCCAGGGGCTAGGTTAGGCCTCCTCAGGTGACAGTTTCAGCACAGTTGCAAAAGGGTAAGAACAGAAGCTATAAAGTCTCCTGGAACCTAAGCTCAGAAGTCCTCTATCTTTATTTCTACCACACTTTACTGGTCAAATCAAGTTACAGGTGAGCTGAAAGTTAAGGACTGTTAAGCTTCACTTCATTTTTAATTTAATTTTAAATTTATTTTAAGTTCTGGGCTATATGTGCATGATATACAGGTTTGTTACATAGGTAAATGTGTATCATGGTGGTTTGCTGTACCTATCAACCCATCAATCACCTAGGTATTAAACTCTACATGCATTAGCTATTTATCCTGATGCTCTCCTTCCTCCTGCCCCTGACAGGTCCCAGTGTTTGTTGTTCCCCTCCCTGTGTCCATGTATTCTTATTGTTCAGTGAGAACATGTGGTGTTTGGTTTTCTGTTCCTATGTCAGTTTGCTGAGGATAATGACTTCCAACTCCATCTATGTCCTTGCAAAAAACATGATCATGTTCCTTTTTATGGCTGCATAGTATTCCATGGTGTATAGGTACCACATTTTCTTTATCCACTCTATCACTGATGGACATTTGGGTTGATTCCATTAGACTTCACTTCTCGATGGGGAGAGTGGCAAAGTGATATTGCTAAGAAGTATGCCCACAATTATGGGAAAAAGGGCTGTGGCCATCCTCCTCTACAATTTACCACACTGTCAATTTGATGTTTGATTTCCACTTAAACTATTTTTATAGGAAGGACACTCCTATGATGAAGACTCAATTGCACAATTCCCGAAGAAAAAGTCAGATATCCAACAGAGACATTTCATAAAGAATGGTGGGTTAGTAACAAGGAATCCACTGGAATTCTGTGAAGGAGTCCATGTAATAAATACAGGAATGTTAGGAAAAGACAAAATGGAAGACACTGTCAAGGACAGATAAGTGTGTTTCAGGATTACATATCAAAAGCCAGAAGAAAAGTTTAGACATTGCAATAAAGGGCATCACTGAAAAGAATTTTGGAGGAGCAGATATTCATATCAGCTGGCTCAACCAGTATCAAGTAGGATTAAGCAGGATGAAACTCAGGATATATGTAGCATAATTTCTAGAGATATTATGAACAGGTGTTGGATTTGAGCAGGTGTTGGTCCATTTCAAGTTGTCCAGCATTCTAAGTTGTGTGAGGACATATAGGGTCATACAGCCTGAGTTAATTGGGATATGACAAACTGAAAGACGCTGGCCAAAAGAAAAAGCTAGATTCAGAGATTTGTAATGCTACCCAGAAATGGAAGATAATTCTACAAGAAGCATTTCCTAAGGTGATCTAAATAATTCTCCCAGTTGGTATATTTTAAGCCTAATAATATTTTATGTACCAATTATTTATCAACATGCATTCTAAAATATTTATTTAGTACTTATAATGTTTTAAAAGCCATACTTGTTACAGGTGTTACAAGGTCAAACAAGACATATTCTTTACCCTTCAAGGGTCTACAGACATTGCCCACACAAGTGATAATAGTTATAATAACACAAAGTCTAGGAGTCATGTGCAAGAAGTCATTGATAAATTATAGTTAGGGTTACATAATTGTTACCAACTATGATATTCTTACTTAATGGTACACATTGTATTAGATCCTCTCTATATTGTCACTATAATTAGTCTTTAAAAAAAACAATAATATTTATTCTATTGTATACACACACACACACAGAGAGAGACACACACACAATCTGAATTCTAAAGAAAAACATGAGAAACAATCATTTGCAGAAAGAATGGACATATCTGCTTGTCTGCTTTTTGAACACTTTCTGGTCTGCTGATCATATTATAAAGAGGATTAGACATTAGGGGTGGATGGTTAGGGTGCATTTGAGTCATAATATGAATCTTTATTCTCTTCAGTCCTAAACTTTGCAGTAACTGTTCGAAAATCTAACACTGAGGGATATTGTTTTGTTCTGTGCCCCAGCCCAAATCTCATGTCAAATTGTAATCCCCACGTGTCAGGGGAGGGGTCTGGTGGGAGGTGATTGGATCATGAGAGATTTGTTCTTATGAAAGTGCTGTTGTTACAAAAGTGAGTGAGTTCTTATGATATCTGATGGTTTAAAAATGTGGCACTTCCCCACTTGCTCTGCCTCTCCTGCCACCCTTTAAAACGTGACTTGCTTCCCCTCTGCCATGATTTTAAGTTTCCTGAGGCCTCTCCAGCCATGTAGAACTGTTATTCAATTAAACGTCTCTTCTTTTTTTTTTTTTAAT